>NC_058132.1:71793920-71832475 GCF_016433145.1 Gracilinanus agilis
GGGTGTTGGTACTTACTGTTAAAAATGTCTGAATCCTCCTTGTAGGAAGGCACAGTTTTTAATTGTATTGCTATATTCCCATAACCTAATATAATACTTTATCTATTGCAGGTGCTAAATAGTTTGTTGAATGAAGCACAGGATGTGGTGGCTTTGATATGATTATGTGAATGCTACAAACAAACACCATACTAATAGACGAGGATGGTGATAGTCACAAAACAGAACTTAAGTAATGTACAGAATCTGATCTATAATTGGAAAGGTGATTTGTAGAAAAATATTACTTCAGACAATTTTTCTACTTTAATATTGGACTCTGCCATTCAGTTTATGAAATATCCCTACAATCTTAGAATAGTTCATAATCCCCATCTTCCAAAAACTGAATAATGAGATGGAAGTTTCTCTCAGTAACTTTCTCTTGTTTCTAGACCTTCATATAGGACAAAGAATAGGTCTTGTCCATTGTCTAGGGATTACATCAGAAGAGGCTATTCATCAGACTACAGAAGTACCAACTCAAGAAGGGTGATACGGAATTCTTAAAGCACATACTGGTTCAACAGAGAAGGAATAGGCTCAAGTAAGGTGAAGACCATACTACAGTTAGGAACTCTTGCATCTCTACATTGCCAGAAGGCCAACAAAGGTTCCTAAGTTTCCTGGGGCACAATTTACAAGTTCATTCCCAGGTGTTCATGTCTGATAATGCTTTTAACCAACCTGCTCATACTTCTAAGTATTCCATTGGACACTGAAAGTAAATGCTATATTCAATGAGTTCATGAAATGTTTTCCTTTGTCTTCATCTTAGTTTACCTAGTTGTTAACAAGCAATTCATAGCAGAGAAGGCATCCATACTGTAGAAGTCATCCTCTCAGATGCACAGCAGTATTGTTATGAGTACTTCTTTCAAAAGATGTCTTCAGTGGAAAAATTATGTGATAAGAGAAAAATCAATCAATTATCAAGCATGAGAATGGCACACAGAACTGCTGATGGCTAAGTCACTTTCAAGTGACAGAAACTTAATGGAGATCAACACTCTTTATCACCCACCAAACACTCATATCTAGAGCACTTTTAAATTGCTCAACCAAAATCAAGTTTGCTGACACTGTTTTAGCAGATTTAGTCTCATAACCTTCTATAACACAAAGCCATGAAAGAAATCAGCAGATGCACTACTGCAGAAACCAGAGTACCAACACCTAGCAGATCAGCCACCTCAGAAGGAGCCTTGCCTTGCCTTGCCTTGTCTTTCCTTGCCTGATGCTACGCCATCCCTGGTAATCATGAAAATCCCTAGGCAAGGACAAAGGTAATGGTCTCAGAGAACGAGGAAGCTAAAGTTGAGGGAAACAAGACAAGACTAATCTAAAGTCAGTATCCAAAGGGGTACAAAGCAAAATATAAGCTCTTTGAGTATATGGACTGTGTTTAAAATTATCATCTCTGTATCTATCCTAGCACAATGTCTTGTACAAAGTAGTCTTTTAATAAATGTTTGTTGAATTAAATTTAATTGGGAAACATCAATAGACAAGGGACTAAGAGAGGAGCCAGAGCCAAAAAATTCTGCCAAAATTTAGGAAGCCAAAATGCAAGAAGTACAATGGAACTGATATATTGTCTGAACTTATATTGCTTTCTGGAAGCTAAGGCTTTTTTTTATTCTGGAGGCGTGAGTGCTCTACTCCAAACTGGCCATGATGCCCTGTGTAAAGAGTGAATCAAACTCTCTTTGTCTATCAATCAGCAACTTTTAAGTTAATCAGTCAAAAACTTAAGTACCTTTACTTAGTACCTTACCAGTCACTAAGTATGAGAGTTCACAAGTCACTTGCTAGCTAAAGTGGGTGACAAGTCCAGAGGCCACTGTCCACCCCCTGCACAGTGTTAGGCAAATTGAAAGACTAAGATTGGTTTCCATAAAGTAGGGGAGTGACAGGAAGTGATGTCGAGATAATTGCTTTAAAAAGGCCAACTCGAGGTTTCAGGGAGAATCTCTCTGTTGGTGAGCTGGACTGGAAAAAGAGACTCTTTCCCTGGATCCTGCATCAGCTTGTGGTAGTGATTGGAGTTTCTTCCTTGGTTCTTTGGTGAGGAGACCCTCTCTGCTCATTGGCGCTTTGGTGGGACACTCTCTTCAGCATCAGTTCTGGTGGGACACTCTTCAGTGCGAGTTCTGGTGAGATTCTTGGCAGTCTTAGCCTTGCGTGTACTGAAGGTTCTTGGTGGATTCTTCAGTGCCTCCTGGTTCTTTTGATTTCAGCTTCCTAATTAGGACTTTGGATTCTGGTGAGATTCACTTTCAGATTCACATTTGCAATCTAGAGACATTGGGATTAAACTTAGGGTATTTGTAGCTAGGCAGTACTTTCTGTCTCTATCTACATTTTTCCACTTTCACTCTTTCCACCTCTTTGTAAATAAAGCTGCTAAAAGTAATTTTGACTTAAGCTGTAATGTTTTAAAATCTGTGACCACAATATTACTTTAGAATTCTCATATTTAGCATAAAACCTAAATTTAAATTCTTACACCTATGTGGTCCTGAGTAAGTCCTATAATTTCATGGTAAGTCAGCAAAAGCAACTCTTGCTTAGGTCCATACTTCTGAAAACTGCAAACTATAACTACTTGGTCTTAGCCAGACCTACGAGATCAAATCAGTAAGTAGCAGGTACAAGACATCTGACTGTAAAGATTCATATCTTCCTCTATCAAAGATCTTCCAACCTCACTGAAGTTAGCTACTCACCTGTTTCATTCATTTTTGGCTCCAAAACCTTCACTCCAATGAAGGTCCCAGTTTCTCCCATACTTCTGGATTATTCTGGTCACTACCCTATAAGTAATATTCACATTTCCACAGTATATCATTCTACTTCAATAAATGGTTTGCTAGGGGGCAGCTGAGTAGCTCAGTGGATTGAGAGCCAGGCCTAGAGACGGGAGGTCCTAGGTTCAAATCTGGCCTCAGACACTTCCTAGCTGTGTGGCCCTGGGCAAGTCATTTGACCCCCAATGCCTAGCCCTTACCACTCTTCTGCCTTGGAACCAATACACAGTATTGATTCCAAGACAGAAGGTAAGGGTTAAAAGCAAACAAACAAACAAACAAATAAATAAATAAATGGATGGTTTGCTGATCATATTTGTATGTAGTATCTCAAGCACAATATATCATATCACCAAAATGATTGGTTTATCCTACTGCCCAAGACTAAATTCTTTTCACCTCAAATCCTTTATATAAATACTATGAATGCAGCACCCAGTTTTTTTCCATGCTCAGACCTTGAAGGCAGCCCATGCCGACTTACAGTGTAGTAGGTAACCACAGCTACAAATCATTGGTGATCCACATCTGGTATGCCCAACAAGAAAGAATCACCTCGCTGTCAAAACTATTCCCCTTTCATGAGTGAGGTTTTGGCAGTAAAAGATTGCTCTACTGCAAATATGAATAATATGGAAATAAGTTTTGAACAATGATACATCATGTATCACCCAGTGAAATTGCTTCTCTTTTGGGGGGGGGGGAGGGAAAGAGAAGTGGGAAAAATCATGAATCATGTAACCATGGAAAAATATTCTAAATAAATAAATTTAAAAAAACTATTCCCCTTTCCCCATCCTGGCAAGATGTTGATCTTTCCCTGCCCACTCCCATACTCATCACTTCTGGAAAGAACTCAGAGTCCCTGCTGTAGTCCAACTCTCCAGCCAATTCACTCCTTCCTAATGGGTGTGAGCCAACACTCTTCCTCATTCCAACCTCTCCTATTGGACATAGCTGCTTACTACATTCAGAAGAGTGGGGAGTAACCAGCTCCAGTCCTGGTAAGACTGAGGAGGCCTTATCATATACCCTGCTATCCTGCTCTAAATATCATCTAGTCTTACTACCACCATGCCTTCCATGCATGCATTGCCATTTGACCTTCCAAGGCATCCTATGGACCCTTGAGCCTTGCATTCTTGCAGCTGTGTTCTGAAGACCTCTAGACCCTTGCATCCACCTTGAAGTTAAACCCTCCTATATGTGTTATATCCCCTAATTAGAATGAGCACAGAAACTTTAAAAATTTTTATCCCTGAAACTTAGCACAGCATTTGGCACATCGATAGCATTACTAAATCTTTCTCTCTTTCTTTTCATGTCAAAGGTTGAGTGTGGCTAGTTACCCAATACATATATACATACACACACACACACACATATATATGTATATATATATATCCAGGAAACTGGACCTTTCTAATCCACATAGTGATCCCTTTCACCTATTTACTAGATTACCTGCCTTAACCCATTTTCCATTAGTCTCTGCTGCTGCACATTCAGTTAAAACCTGACTTATGTCTACCAAACTTCACCCACCTCCAATAATCCTAGATAGATAAGAATAATGTAACAGCCAGAGACATCTTGAAATCAAAGAGCAGGACTGTCTCAGTAATTTGGTGGATTCTGAGCCCACCAAACACAGGAATCTTTAAAAACATTAGCTTTTAGTAACGAGTATTCACCTAAGCTGACAGAAGCCTTTCACCATAAAGTCATGACCTTGAGATCTCCATAAATATTATAAGAGGAAATATCCACACCCACAGCTTTATTGTGTTCAGCTAAGCTGGGAGGTTGTGGGAGGATAATGACAGTTACAAAGCACTAAGGTTTGCAAAGCACTGCACTAACATTGTCTCTTTGAATCCTCACAACAAACCTAGTAAATAAGTGCTGTTTTTCTCCCCATTTTACAGCTGAAGAAACTAAGCCTCATGGAGGTTAAATGACTCACCCTGAGCCACACAGCTAGCTAATGCTTAAAGCAGATTCCTCACTACAAATTTTTCTACACCCCACTGCCTCCCATTGGGGCAGAAAGATGGCCAGCAGGAAATTGCTATCAAATTGAGCTAATTCTATGCATAAAGAACACTGCCACTATTCAAAATTCTGTGCTCTTCTTCCAGGATGTTCCTAATTCTACTTGATTGGAACCTCTACTTCAGCACCAGCTCTGGATCTACTGTTCCTGAACCCAGACTATGTTTTTTAGTCCAGCTCCTGAGCCTGTTTCTTTGTGGCTTCTTGTCTTTTAACCTTTGACTGGCTTGCTGCTGTTCATTTGGGCACTCTTATTTAACTATATTCACACTCCATATCCCCACAACTTTCTCTCTCTTTTCAGTCTCTAGATGAGGCTTCCACTCCCCATAAAAGAATAGGACACAAGAAACTCATTCACCAAAAATTGTTCCAAATGAGTTTTTTGGCTGTTTCAAAAAAATTAAATCTATCCCTCCAAGGATGAAGACCTATGATCAACAAGGATATTAAAGAGATATGCCACAAACTTTGAGGCCAATTCCCAACTAGTAGTTCCAAAATATTTTAAGTAACAGTAAAATCATTGGAACAAATGCAAAGTCTTACAGATGGACTACTTTGTAAAGGATAATACTTTAAAAAAAAAGGATAATATTCATTCAGATATAAAATGTGGTCAGTTTTTAAGAATCATTCATTATTAGTTTATAGGCAGATTTTGAATGTTTCATCTACTATAAAGTAAAAGATAATTTAGAATTGTCATCTTGAAATTGAAGAAAAAAACTATAAAAACTCTTTACCTTGTTTGGGGTTTCTTTTGGCCACTGCAAATATTCCTGTTGTTTTTGAAGATCATCTTCTAATGTCTGAATAAAGAAATCAATGGTGGTGATATTCTAGATATTGTTGATGCATTATAAAGATAGAAAAGTACAATTTTTGTCTGAATGCACAATTTAAACCTTGACAAATCAGGATTCTTAGTTCATATTCTAATTTTTGATAGTTAAAATTGCTTTCTCAGTTAATGAGCAAGGAATACAAAATAATTGTAATATTAACCAAAATTTAATTACAAGGATCATTTTTCTATAATAAAAAATTATATGAAACATTTCAAAAACCATCAAAACCTTAAAAATTTTTTTTCATTAATTGTTCTTTTCTATTGACATGGCTAATTGAGAAATTAGCCTATATTTTTAATCGGGTGAGGTGGGGGAGAGGAGAGCATTGATTTTTAATCATTAATTTATTTTTTAGGTTCAAAGTTAATTCTAGCATACCTTAAGATGAATTTCCTGAAGGCCATTACCCACAGAGTTATATGAATTTAACTTGGGATCAGCCAGTTCCAGCTTCTCCAAAAGGGTTGTTCTCTCTACCAATAAATAAGCAATCTGTTCACTAGGACTGCTCTGAGCAATTTCTGATAAGCCCTCCTGATCCAACATTTCTTCAATCTCTTTTAGCTGGACCTCTGGGAGGAGTAAATTGCAAAAATAAAAGCATTTCAGAATTGGAAAATTTATAAATTTCAAAATCTCATAACATCTTATCCTTGTTCAAGGTGATTAGACTATACAATGCTTAGATAATTAGGCAAGAGAATCTTTAAAAAGCAGCACAGCTATCCTCCAGGCTCCCAGCTCCCCATTCCCAGTCCCATTTCTTATACTTTTTAGAACAAAAAGTGGAACAAAAGATCCCCAAAAGAAGTGTGGTCATTGATTGCTCTCATAGTCTGTGTCCTGGTCTTTACCCAAGAAGGGCCTCTGTAGCCTCAAGCACTAGTATTCTTCTTGATTCTGCAACCAGTTCTTTACTAGATTTTTCTTAATGAGACAAGTAACCTATTCAAAATATCCTTTTGGTAATTACAGATTCAACATGCAACTAATTCAGCTTCCTAGGTCTAGGTAATCTCCCACTTAAGTTGCTCAGACCAAGATCTTGTTGACTATTCTCTATTTCCCCATAATACCCTTCAGACAACTCTAGAGACCAGCCCAACTCAGCTCTAGTGACCAGTTTGGGTCTTTGCCCTTTATTTACCTTATTAAATATCACAAAAATATTAATCATTGTATACAAATACTACATTTATAAGATTCATGCCCTTATTACTGGAATTAGCTGATATTTATATATTCGTTTTAAGGTTTGTAAAACATTATATATACATAGTCTCTTTTGTTCTCACAATGGCCCTGTGGGCTATATATTCTGGTTGTTATTGTCCCTTTTTAGAGGTGAGGCAATTGCAGTCTTAGAGATGCTAAATAACTTGCTCATAGTCATTTATTTATTCAACAAGCAATTATAAATCCCTACTACATATAAGGCACTTTACAAAGCACCAATGATATAAAGAAAACAACAACAAAATAATCTTTGCCCTTCAAGAGTAGTCTATAACTCTTCAACATTCAAGAATATCTACTGAGTATTCAGACTTGGAAGCACACTGATGAGCTAAGGAGATCCCCAAAACCTCTGAGTACTGAAGCAGTCTGACCAGGTACAAATCACAAATTTGTGCAGTTCTACCACATTTTAATCTTCATGATTATATTTCATTTAAAGTAACCTCTTCTATACTCTTCCATGTAATCAAAACAAACTTCTGAAAAGTTTCAAATAAAAATTACCCTGTTGGAGCTGCAGTTCTTTAAATTCAAGTTGAAGTTGTTCACTTTCTTTTTCAAAATCATGATTTAAGGCTTCTCTTTCTTCTGTTAAATGACGGACATGATTCACATAATTTTCCACCTAAAACAGAAGCAGCAGCCGCCATTGAATACATCTCTAAAACATTTTAAAACCAAAATAAATCAGCCAAATAAGCTGCAGAAAGGAATTTTGATAACAATTGTTTCTCAAAGCAAGTAGCACTTCAAATACTTTACAAATCTGTTATTTCACACTCCATACTTTGGTGGATGTCTTCGTTAACTAGAATATAAAAAAAAATCATCACCACTAAGTGAACAGCTTTTAAGTGATGAGCCTCACTCAAATTGGTTATTAGGTTGGTTCTCAGTTAACAAAGTCTTTTGTTGAACCAAGACCATCTTTCAGAGCATCACAACTAAGGTTGGAAGATATATTAGTGGGCATGTTTGAATTTAATAGAGGGGGAGAATGAGCTTTAGGGAAGGAGGTTTGGTTACTTTCCTATGATTACATAGCTAATATGTACCTTAACTCAGGTATTCTCAACTCTAACTCCAATACTCTATCCACCAGGCAACTCTTCAGCTCATGCTTCATGAGCAAAGCTTTCAAGAGCCTAAGGTGGCTTCTACAACTCTATTTCAGTGGAGGTGATAATGATTCTATGTAGCATCCTATGAAGTGTTTTCATAGAATCAGAATTTGAGACTTGGAAGGGATTTTGGCAGCTCATCTCTGAAAAAGAATCTCTATTACAACATTCATTATCCATCATCTCATTTGAGTTTCACAATTCATCTGATATGCCTAGTGTAATTTTTTTATTTGTGATAACCCTGCATCAGTGGGTAGGGCTTTCCAGGTACAAAAATAGTTCTTCTGACTTGGGAACATGAAAGATTCCAGCTAAGGTTTCAGGGGTGAGTAGCACCCAGAGACCAGTGTAGCAGTTGAATAGGATTAGTGTTCCGGATCTGATTCTTAGTGTGGTATGAACAGAAGTAATTATCTAGTAGAGTCTGAGCTCAAGAAGATATAGCTCCCATCCCATGAAAAAAAGAAATGGCAACACAGGTAAAGTACTAACGATCAATTTGAAAGTCAAAAGCAATTTTAAGAAAGCTAGCCAATTCGTAAGGAAAGAAACAAGCACTTATTAAGTGTTATGAACCAGGCACTGTGCTAAGCACTTTACAAACATTCTCATTTGATTTTTCACAATAACCTTGGGAAGTAGGTGCTATTCTTATCCTAATTTTACAGTTGAGAAAACTGAGTCAGACAGTGGTTAAGTAACTTGTCCAAAGTCACACAGCTAGTAATTGTCTGAGACCAGATCTGAACTCTGGTATTCTTGACTCCAGGCCCAGCATTTTATCCACTGCACTACCTAGATATCTCAACAAATATTAGATCTAAGAGCTCTAAGAATTCATTGCTGCCTGATCTGAAAATTCTAATTACAAGTGAGTCAGCAGAGGCATCCATTTATACTGAGAATGTGTGGCCATATTAAATACACTGCAACTATACTATAAGTTAGTTATGATGACAAGTCTATTTCTGGAGTCTTTCCCAGTTGGGCAAGGTTGCAATGGTAGAATTCTCTGACCAACTCTAAGTTATGCAGGTTACATATAGGATCATTTACCACAATCAGAAAAATATTGGGACATATTAGATATATATTCTAGGTACTATATGGGGGAACTATAAAAAATGGTATTCATCCATAAGACTAGTAGGGTAAGATGATAGGGTAAAGAGTTATGTTGTCTTTTTTTTTTTTTAAACCCTTACCTTCCGTCTTAAGAGTCAATATTGTGTATTGGCTCCAAAGCATTAGAGTGGTAAGGGTAGGCAATGGGGGTCAAATGACTTGCCCAATATCACACAGCTGGAAAGTGTCTGAGGCTGGATTTGAACCTAGGACCTCCAGTCTCTAGGCCTGGCTCTCAATCCACTGAACTACCCAGTTGCCCCCAATGTTGTCTTTTTAAGAACAGGCCAACTGCCATGTAGACCACCTGGGCAAAACCTTTCCTGAGTTTGGACTCCAGTGGCATAGCCTTTAAGAACCAAGGATCACCTCCATACCACTCTGCTATCTGGGGAGAGATTTCAGGTGGCTCACCAGACTTTGTTCTTGATTTGCAAGTCCTGGGCCAAGTGCCACCAATCGGCCTCACTTTTATGTAGCCTTAATCACTGAAAGAGTAGTTTATAGATCAGATACTGACATCTATCCTTAGACTGGGGCAATATTCAAAGGAGGGATGGACTTCTTTACAGTGAGAACAGTGGAAAGGGCAGAGTCAAGACTCTCAGAAGCATGATCAGAGATAGTATTAGCAGAAATACTAGACAATCAAATGCCTTCTCCTCCTGATTTCTTTGTCCTTACAATATTTCTTGAATATATCTCCTCCTCTTTACTGTCTTTGCCTCCACCTTAATGCAGGCTCATGCGACCACCTGCCTGATTATTGTAATAATCTCCTAACAAGACTTTCTGCCTCTACCTCATCCTTCACACTGCTGTGAAACTTATCTTTAACCATGAATTGGATCATGATATTCAATCTGATTGTCTAAATATGGGAGACAGTCCAACCTTCAAAGTAATAATGTCTATAAAAAATGAAATTTTAAAATATGGACTCTCCTTTGTGGTTTCTGGTTAATGTTAACTACTGAAGAAATGGGTCATTTCAGGGCAGGTAGGTGGTTCAGTGGCTAGACAGCTAGGCTTGGAGATGAGAAGTCCTAAATTCAAATCTGACCTCAGACACTTCCTGCCTGTGTGACCCTGGGCAAGTCACTTAACTCTAATTGCCTAGCCCTTACTGTTCTCCTTAGACTGATACCTAGTATCGATTCTAAGCCAGAAAGTAAGAATTTTTTTAAAAAATAGAACATTTCAAGTGTGCTTCACAATATAAATCCTACTAAAATAATAATATATTTCTTGAAACTACTATGAAGTTTATTTGTGACAGCAGAGAAGTACTTTGCAAACAGAATCCTACTTGGAAGCTGTTATTTTTAAAAATGGAGAAGATAAAAGTTTAAATAAATTACAAACAAACATAGGAAAATAGCTCATGGAAAACAGTAAGGCTATGAAAGAATAATTCTGTACTACTACTTTTTCTTACTTCTTTCATTTCTTCTATGTGTTTTACCCTGAGTTCTTCCAGGTCTCTAGAAGCAGTTCTCAGTCTATCCTCGCTATGTTGGAATAAACACCAGACATAACAAAGCTGTTCTTCTGTGGTAGCAAGGGAATCAATTCCTTCTCTCTCAAGATAATGAAGTATGTCTTCTAACCGAACATTTTCCTTGGGAGAGGAAAGTAATAGCACAAATAAGATTTTTAAGTTATGGTAATTTGAGCTACAGGAAATCTTGAATATATATGGCCCATAATGTGGCATTTGTTCAACTTCTGGATTGTTAAATGTTCATAAAGACCATTTCCTAACCTTTACTTAATTAGTTATAAAGATCACTGGAATTCATTCCCCCTCTAAATGTCAACAGCTATTGATAAGCAGCAGTTGAATATTGAGCTATATAATGCCAAATAAGCTGAATGTTGAGATCATGTTACACATAATTGATTCTAATGGCTTCAATTATCACATAATCAATATGTCCAACTCGGAACCATACTAAATAAGTATCTGAAAATACTCCAATAACTCTTTCTGCAGGGTAAATTTACATTGTCCTAAGACTGTAACTTCCCTCCTCCCTGGCCAATATTCCCCTATATGTATACTCTTCTCTATGTAAGGATTAAAAATACACATCTATTAGAATGTAAACTTACCAAGGACAGGTTTGGATTACTATTGTTGTTTTTTGGGAGGAAGGAATATTTATATCCTAGAACAGTATCTAGCACACAATAAGCATTTAAATGATTTTTTCATTTATTCATTCACATATTGTTAATTGCAATCAAAGGGTTTATTCGGCCTTGATCTCTAAGATTCCTTTTGAATAGAAATTTATGGGCCTCAATTTTTTGTTCCTGCTAATAAATAAATGAATGAATCAAATTTTGGAGTATCTATGTGCAAGATATTATTCTAGAAATGCAATATGATGTAACCAACTAGAAGGTAAGAGTTTTCTACCTTCTCTCATTCCTATACCTCTCATTCCACCCCAATTACTGTCATACAATTATACCACTCTTTACTAACAAAATGCCAACTTTACATAAATTATGATGACTTTCTAAATCATTCTATTCTGTCTAATGCTTATACAGAAGGTTCTACCAATTTTTTTTTTTAAGTTGTGGAAGGACAACACTATAACATGGCCCTTTGCCTAAGTAGGCAAATAACTATCAGTGCCCACACCAGCCTTCCAAGGTACCATTTTAAACTAATCTTCCATTATTTTCTTCTGTTTTGAGTAATCAGTCCTTAGTAATTTTAGGGTTGAGTTTTCACCTCAACTGAATTGTAAACTCCTCAAGAACAGGGACAGTGAGGAGTTTTTATTTCTGAGAGGTAAAACCTTTTTTTCTCCTTCCCCTACTCCAAGTGAAAATATTCAACAGATCCATTTAAAAAATGTGAAACACATAATACATGCTGATAACACTATTTCAGGTGTTCAGGGAGATAAAACAGTATAGATAAAACAATTCCTGTCCACTCCGGGCCTTATATGAAAGCATACCGAATTTAATAGAATTGATACATTCTAGCCAAGTTTTTAATAAGATAGATTTTTGTAGAATGAATTCAATCTTCCAACTAAAATTAGAAAAATGCTTCTAAAAATTTTGTATCAAGGTAGCATCACTTATACTTATGGATGTAGCAAGTAACCAAGAAATATGGGGGGGGGAAGAATTTTCCAATAAAATATTAGAAATAATCATAAAGTAATTATTATATAATATTAAAATATCTCATGAAAAAAGAATGGAAACTCTCTAGGCGGGTTTTTGTGTTGGACACAATAGCAACTTAAAACCCAAATAAGATAGTGGGCACTTAGTGGTGTTTTTTTTAAATTAAAATTAAAACATACTACTGAACTAAAAACTTTCTCCCCTTCCCCAGAACTCCCTCCCCTGCATCCTCTTTCTAGGCCCAGCTCCTCCATGGAGCTTTCCCTGAGCCTTCTTTCTATTTCTTCATGCAGTAATTTATTTTTAAGAATATGCTTCATCTCCTTGATTAGACAAATCTCCTTAAAGACAGGGGCTATTTTTTATTTGATGTTTTGTTTTCCCACATCTGAGAAGCACAGAAGCTCTGTGGACAGAGACCTGGCCTCAAAGTCAGGAAGACCTGGTTTCTTATTCCACCTGTGATACAAATTGTTATGTGACTTTAGGCAAATCACAACTTTTGAATGTCCCAGATAACTCTCTAAGACATTGATCCATATGGGAGAATCACCCCACCCAGAGGTCCTTACATCAGTAAAATCATTGATTTCTTCAAAATAAATAAAAATTTCCACAAAGTGGGAAAAAAATAGCACAAAGTCTTGCCCATTGTAAATGCTTAATATTTAGTCATTGAATTGAGAAGTAAACTAACATAAGATTGAAATTCCCCATATGTAGTTTCTACATAGCAAAGAACATTTGTACATGCTTTCTATATAGCAGATACTAAATGAATGCTAATTAACTAACCTCCCCTGAAAAGAAAGACCCTAAAATAATTATAAATCAGATAGGCTAGTTTTCTGTATGTATGAGAATAACAAAGGTTAAAAAAGCAACTGTACTTCAAACTTCAGTGAGGTAAGCCAGGGTTACACCTCATTATACAACATTTCTCCTAACTAAGTGAAAACCAAAGTTCAAGAGAAAGAGAATATGCTGCCCAGTACTACACAGTGGTCAAAGAAGAAACAAATACTGTAATAGCATGTCCTGGGGGCTCAACCAAGGACCAAAATCATCACAGTTTTCACAGACCCTGGGGTCATAGATTTACTGAGAGTAGTCCCTTTAAAGGTCATCCCATCCACTGTCTCCCCAGTTTACAGACAAGAAAATTAAGGACCAAAGAGGTTAAATGACTTTGCTCAAGAGGCCAAACTAAAAGTGGCAAAAGTGGGATATAAAACCACTTTTTCTTACTTGGAATCAGGCCTTCTTTCTACTCCACTGACACAGACAAATATATAATTCAAAACTTACACAAACAAATTCTATTAGAATGTGAGCTTTTTGAGAGGAGGGACTCTGTGGATTTTCCATTTGTATTTTGTATCTCCAATTCTTAGTATGGTGGTTGGCACACATGAAGCATTTAATAAATGTTTTAGAACTCATTCATTTATTCTGTTTTTATTCAGAATTCAAAACTCTTACATACTCTAGCTTCTTCAGTTTGTAATGATTAGCATTTTATCTGTAAACTGTAAAAGCAGGAAAGTTTCCTGCTCTAATCTAAGATTAGGAAAAGGAAGCTGGATAAGCCAATATTTTAGTTTTTTCATGTAATTCTGAAATTCAACATGACTTCATAGGTATCTTTTTTGATTGATTCTGAAAACTAAAATAATCAACTTATCAATTTTCTGAAAACGAAAGAACTAGAACAAATAATTGCTTTTAAATGTATTACCAAAAAATGATGGCTTTGGTCTGTGAAGATTACATATAAAGGTTCTAACAAACTACAGGGATGTACTTCTTTGTAGAAAAAAATTAGAGATTTCCTAACTAGTCAAATCCACTGAATTCAGTTACTTACCACTCTTACCAAGAAAGACCTGGCCTACATTTATTAGAGCTCTCCTGCCCCAGAGAGATACATTTTCTGATATTCCTCCCACTAGTTTCTCTTGGTTCACTGAAAGTAGTGTTAGTCTTTAAAAGTAAACATGAAATTTCATAATTACTAAATACAGGCATTATCCTTTAGTTTCAATTCTCATTTAGGTAATTCTGAATCCAGTTTAAAGCTAGAATGTTTTTGATTATGAAAATAGCATTCAAGATTAACACCCCAGGGGGCAGCTGGGTAGCTCAGTGGAGTGAGAGTCAGGCCTAGAGACAGGAGGTCCTAGGTTCAAACCCGGCCTCAGACACTTCCCAGCTGTGTGACCCTGGGCAAGTCACTTGACCCCCATTGCCCACCCTTACCAATCTTCCACCTATGAGACAATACACTGAAGTACAAGGGTTTAAAAAAAAATTAGAAAAAAAAATGAAAAAAAAAAAAGATTAACACCCCAATAAGCTACCCTGTATAACCAATTCATAAAGGAGTAAACTTAATTCTTAATACAAGCACTAAATAACAGGAAAATGCAGTTGGTTTTCTATATTTTTCTAATACATTTTGACTTGATATAATAATGTTTGTATTTACCAACATGGACTTCTCCATTTTAGTTTCTAGTTTACCCAACACAGCATCACCGTTATAGTGCAGAGTAATAGAGAGACTGTTCCAAATTATCCTGGGTATATGAAATGGGAAATAACTCGCTACCCACAACATGGCAGCAGGAAAGCCGAATGAGACAGTCTATGAGTTTTAGTGGTTGGAGCTCTATTAATGAACATTGAAAGTGAACTATGGACTGGAAGAGGTTAAAAAAAAGGGGGGGGGGACAATAAGATGGATAATAAGGCTGGAAAAGAAATCACAAGATTACAGAATAATCTAGATCTATTGCTGGAAGGAGCCTCAGAAGCCAGCTAGTTGAAGTCTTTCATTTTACAGATGGGGAAACTAATCCAGGAAAGTTCAACAGGGAGAAAAAAAAAAAGATGAAGTGGGGAGTAGGGAACTGAGAAAAGGGTGGATTAGGGAAATTAATAAAGACAAAAGATATCAAAACTAAACAATTTTGTAGGGGCAAATTCAAGGCCCGGAAAATTCAGGCTAGGTGGCTTCTAGGGCCAAGTGCACGAAGTGGCCACGGGTCTCTTGATTGCCATCCAGCAGTGGGGCAAGAAACTAGGACCCCAAAGAACCTCCCTTTCCTCGGTTTCGGCCACCCATCTCCGCGGGGTGTTACCAAGGGAGGTCCCGGTTCCCTCAGTACGCCCAGACCGAGTTAAAACCCTGTACTGAGGCCGGGAGGGCTCCGAGTTCGAGCATGCGCGGGCACACCTCCAGGCCTCTCCTCACTCACTCAGGATAATGGGGGTGGGGGAAGAAGGGTAGGGAGAAGGGGCGGGAGGGAGGGAAAGAAAGAGGAAGAGAAAAGAGAAGGCGGCTTTCTCTCCGGGCTGTCGAGGCTGCGAGTGGGTCTGGCTCGGCGGAAAGGCTGGAAAGCCCCCCTCGCCCAAGTCCGATAGAGACTCCTGGGAGGACGATCGGTGACTCCAAACTGCTGCGGCCGACTGACTCAGGGGGAGTCATGGCAACAGCTCCAGGCCCAGGGCTCGGCAGGCGGGAGTCATGGTTACGGCGCACACCATTAGCTTAGAGAGGGGGGCTTTTCCGGTGTCGATGGAGGCGGAGCAAAGGCACAGACCACTGCCACCGGGGGGTGGGGAGAGGGCGGGAGAGAAGCAGCCAGGACAAGTGCCAGAGAAGTTTGGTCCAAGCTTTGCTCCGGAGTGGGTGGAGCCCACGAAAGTTACTGGGGTAGAAGGGGTAGGGGACCTTGCGAGCTCACGGACTCCAGTAGGTTTTGGAAGGAATTTAGGTTCTAAGATTTAGGGTTGGACATTCAAATCTCCAGTTTCTAATTAAACCCCTCATTTTGACATGAAGAAACAGAGGCCTGGGAAGTCGTGACCCGCCCCAGGTAAGTGTGGCGTAGAGACCGCATTGGTACCCAGTTCTGATCCCAGATCTCTTCGGGCTACCACGAAATGCCCTAGAAGGCCTTTGGTTCTTCCCTGATCAGGCTTTTACAAATCCTAGGTGGTTGCAAAGCCGGAGATGGCATGATTTTTCAAAACTGCAAATGACAAGATAGGAAGGTTGGCTAACTCTGGATGACAGGCTGGAGTGGTTCTAGTGCCTAGTTAATGCTGACTTCTTTCCAAGGCCTCCGGGCATAAAGGAACTTTAGTGCCAACGTAGAGCAAGCTGGCCAAGTTGGAAAGGCTTTAACTAGGGATATGCTTACCAAGGGAAGGCTTAACTGGCCATGGTGATCAAGAGAATGGGCAAAAATACAAAACTGCCCACAGTGACCCACTGAGTGATCCACCTCCATCCCTTCCATTTTTCAGTGATAGCAAAATGTGTGATTGTGTTGGGTAATTATTTCCGAGGTTTCTGATACAGAAAATAAAAATGCAAACACTTTTAAATTTCAAAAGCATTTATTAGAGATTGAAATAAGACAAGGCATGTATGTATCACCCACATAGCATTGGAAAGCTATTGATATTAAGTAGAGGTTATAGTAATATAACAAGAATACTGCTGTTTCATTGGAAAGCTATTGATATTAAGTAGAGGTTATAGTAATACAACAAGAATACTGCTGTTTCATTGGAAAGCTATATAGCTCTATCACATCAGCACTGCAAAGCTCTTGTGGCATTGAAAAGATATTATTTATGTGGCATTATAAAGGTGGGTGCTCTTAGCATTTGGACTACTGGTTCTCTGGATGGTCCTTGGGTAGTATTCCTCCAAAGCCAGCTAGAGGCAGGCTTTAATCTACTTGTCTCTAGAGGTACAAAGTTTAATGAGTTTCAAAACCAGATGCTACCTCAGCCTTATTGACTTTTCTGGGCCATTATAGAGCTAATGCATTCATTCATTCCTTCCACAAACATTTACAAAGTTCTTTGAGTCTTCTTAGGAACCGTTCAGCATCCAATTGGTCCTTGCAAATATGTTTTATCCATTTCTTCTGTTTTTCATGCTGTACTTTTGGAATGGTAGAAGTACAGCAGCACCATTAAGCATTGAGTATTACAGACCAATTATTCAGTATAGTGATAAGGCCCAGTTTTTTTTTTTTGATTGTCTTAAAAACAAATTAAACTATTGATATTCTACTTTCTTGCTTCTGTTGCCCTGTAAGTGTCGGATAGGGACCTAGTTACAGAATGGAAAAAATAGGAGAAAGAGTTAAGTGAGACAAGATGGAAATGATCTTAGGTTAAATGGATAGGAGAGTTTGGATGTGGGGAACAAGATCAAGAAATTTGTTTTCTCAGGGGCAGCTGGGTGGCTCAGTGGATTGAGAGCCAATCTGGCCTCAGACACTTCCTAGCTCTGTAACCCTGAGCAAGCCACTTAACCCCCATTGCCTAGCTCTTACCACTCTTCTGCCTTGGAACCAATACATGGTATTGATTCTAAGACGGAAGGTAAGGGTTTAAAAAAAAAAAAAAGAAGAAATTCGTTTTTCCTGCAGGAGATATGAAGAATTATAATGGTGAGCTGCACACAATAGGCACTTAATATGGAATTGGTTATCTTGAAGAGAAGGCTTTTCGGAGTCATGATGGCTGTTCTGAAGTATTTTAAGCACTGTTATCTATAAGAGGGATTTGACTTCTTATGTTTTATCACACAGGTCAGCAAGTGGACATTGAAAGGCAAATTTAGGCATGACAACAGAAAATGTTTCCTTAACTATCAGAGCTACCCCAAAGTGGAATGGACAGTGGTAACAAGTTCCTTCTTATTGGAGGTCTTCAAGAAAAGCTAGCTAACCACTAGAGGCAGGTTTTGCACCGCATTCTTTTTCAAGTTATGAGTCATCAAGGTCCCTTCCAACTATGACATGGTGTGGTTCTGTGTATGAGGGATATCATTGTCTATTAAGCAAATATGCTACAGAAGGAATAACCTAACAAAGGAAGCCTCCAGTGCTCTGGGTGCAGGTAGAATTTATAGAAGTTCATAGGAAGAAATTGCATAGGAAGAAAAGGCAGAGAGGGATAGCTACACCATTGTATTGTCTGGATTGAGGTCTGAGAGTAACTCTGCATCTCCATCCAATACTCTTCCTGGACTTGCTTGCTCCTTTGGCAAATGGGAAGATTACCAAGAGGTTGCTGGGTCAGAGCTGCTAAGGTAGTTACTAAGTAGAGAAGAAATGGTAATAGAGGTAGCAAATGTGTTCAAGTTAGTTTCATAGTTATAGCTGGGCCTAGGCAAATAGACACACAGAAGAAGTGTTAGCTTATAAAAGATGTGACAAGTGCTAGTTGGAGAAGGTGGTATAAGATGGGGTGAAAAGGTATAATCTGTTCTACTAGTAGGATGGAGAAGGGATGAGATAACAAGCAGTGGGAGGAATCAAAGGCCCCTTAATTCTAGAAACCCCAAATGAGGGCTGTTGGCCCAGTGGAGTCTGAACCTGGTGTCTTTACACAGGCTCTCACCCCCCTCCTCCTTGCCTAGAATACACTCCTCTCTCATCTCCACCTCTTAGAATCCCTAGCTTCCTTCAAATTCTTCCTGATTGGCAACAACAGCTGGTGTACCCTCCAGCAACTTAAGTTTATATTTTATATTTACTTTTGTGGGCATATGTTGTTTCCCCCTTAGAATAAAAGATTCCTAAGGAAGTGAAGCTTTTGTTTTGATAATGATATCCCCAAGATCTGGAATAGTGCCTAGCACAGAGAAGTTGCTTAATAAATACTTGCAAACTGGCTGTATCCCAGTTAGGGGAAAAGGATATCTCTGAGTGTGCTCAGGGATCTTTCAAGGGGCTCTTTCCTAGCCCCACAAAGGAGAATATAGTGCTTTGCATAAGAATAATAATTACATAGTGCTTTAAGATTTACAAAGGGCTTTCCTCACAACAACCCTGTGAGGTAGGTAATACAAGTATTATCCCCATTTGAAAAAAAAAAGAAAACTCAGGCACATAGAGGTTGAGTGACTTGCCCACAGTCACTCATACTCATATTCTATGACCAGAGTCTATCAGGCAGATGACAAAGGGAGGTAATTATAACATACAACATTACAGAAAAAGTGCATAATAGAGGTGCAAAGTGCTATGCAAAATCCAAGAGGGAAGTCCTGTTATAACAGAAGTTTCAAGGAAGGCTTTCTTGATGTGATGGCATCCATGCTGGACTTAGACTGAACAAAAGCAAAGAAAGTACACACCTATGTTCCTAGGAAAGGGTTTTACATCTTCACTTCGTAGAATCTTAGTATTTTCCTTTCAGAGAGCTCAATAAAAGCTTTGAGGAAGCAGCCAACACAGAGCCTGCCTTCACTTTTTAAGAATCTTGGGTTAAAATTTTATTTTGGAAGCAGTGATCAGAAATGGTCATCTAATTCTTGGGCCAACAGCAGGCAACACAAGCAAACTAGGGCTTAAGCAATGTGTGGATGAATTACTCATATTCACTATTGACTCAAGATGGTCTATAGTTAAGGGGATGCTGATCTAAAATGTAATTTTCTTCCCTCTTATCACAGTAGCTAAGTAACCTGTAACTGATCTGTCAGTTAGTTATTAGTCCCCCAGCTAGCCAGTCATCACTCTCCTGAAAATGCCATTTTGTGCCTCAGTACTCCAATATCAAACCTTTTATTAGCCTATGTATATAGTCTCTTTTTTCTACTATATTTTAGGCTCCCTGCATCCTGTATTAGTTTTCCTCCTGAGTATGTGATACCTGGTACAAGGCCTTGCACATGGAAGTTGCTCAACTTTTTAAAAAACTCTATCTGAGGGTAGCTAAGGAGCACAGTGGATATAACACCAGAGCTTGATGAAATATGATCCTAGATACTTCCTAGCCAAATCTGTGATTTCACTAACTAGTGCAGGGAGCCCCCTGGCTATGAACCTCCTCCTTCTTTTCTGTAAACAGTCGTGGAGTATTCCCAAAGGCATTGAGAGATAAAGGAACTTGCTTCATATCTCAAAGCCCAGGTGTGTCAGAACTGGCAAGCCTTGAATTTGGCTCTCTCTCTCTAAGCCATCACACACTGCCTCTCAACTCACATTAATAGCTGCCGAATAAAAGCCCTTTCCTGCTTCCAGTCCATGCAGCAATTTAGATCATGCAGCAATTTAGATCAGGCACAGATGTAACCCAGACAACTCCAGGCCATTAGTAGTCCCAAACTTTTTCATGGAAGGTGAAGTGGGAGGGAATGGAGGGATTATCAGAGCCCAAGGACTTTACTTTCTTCTGAAGTCATTGGTTAAATTTATGACCACTGTCATGTTAAGGATTTATCATACTGCTTTGAAATTATAATTGAATTAATGAATAGATAATACACTTAAAATTACCCTCTTATGGAAGCCTCAAATTTCCTAATTTGTAAAGCAAGACTTCAGGTTTCCTCAACCCTTTCATGTTCCTAAAATACTTGCAGTTAGATTTCTATGAGCTAAATTACATACTAAATTGCTTTAACTCTGAAGTCTGATAATCCTGAACCCCTGCCCCAGGTCAGTGTAGGGACCAAGCCAAAGTTTCATGACTCTAATAGGGCCTCCTCCTCCCTAATTCACTCTAGCATGCAATGGTTGAAACTAAAGGAGTCATAAAGCATCATTCCATCAAGGGTACTAATGTCACAGTTTTGTGAGGCCAAGGGAGATGACCTTTACCTACCTGACTGGCTAAGTTTCTGTGCAGCACAGCCCAGAAGCACAAAACACTGTGTGCTGACAGTGTATATGAAGATACTTTACAAGGATAAAAGCAGTATCAGATGAAGAACTGAACACAAAACAACAGCTTTTGAGGTGTTGCCCTCACAGATGGACCCATGCAGGGATAAAGGTACTTTCAAAATGAAAAGGTCCAATAATTGGAGAACTCTCATGTCTTGGCTCTACTAAACAAACTATGCCAAATGTCACTTACAATTGGGTTGTCTTTGTTACACACTGACCAAACTGTGACCACTCCCAAATCAAACACATTCTTGTTTATAAGATGGATACCCAGACTGAAGTGTTTTTTGAAGGTTCAATTCTCAGTTAAGCCTTTTTGAAAACTGAAATGTGAAGGGATACCACCATCAACCCATCAAATTAGTAAAGATCATTAAAAATTATTGAAGTCAATGTTTGTTGGGCCACTGAGAAAAAGGCACATTACAATCTGTAGTGCAATCTTGCTTTAATATTGCAAAAGCAATACACAACGTGACTCACAAAAGGGATCATGTCCTTTGCTCCAGTGATCTCATTTCAAGAACTATATCCTAGGAACATTGATAAAAGGGGGAAAAATGATGGTTGTCTTTAACTGAAAATCTCCTCTATATCCCAAATGGAAAATGGTGGACTCAATCATGCTATATCAGAATAAGAGATTATTATTTTCCTAGAGATAATAGCAAATAAAGAATACAAGGAAATATGGAAAGAGCTGTAATAAACAGTTCTACCAACAATTTAACAGCACACTTGTGCCAAGATTTTTATTACTTTAAACTATTTTTTGCCAATTTTGATGGGTATAAGGTAGTATCTCATCTCACTTTATTAAGGTAGTATTCTCATCTCACTTTATTATAATAAATATTACTCACTGATTATATTTTAAAAGTAACACAATTTTAAGTACAGAGATAAAGAGACTAAACAAGAACACAGAACAAAAAAATCAGAGTTAAAAGTTTATGCACATGGACATGTTTTAATCAAAATGTAAATAGTTTGGAATTTATGGTTTTATTCAAGCTTTTATTCCCTCTATCCTTAGATTATATTTGCTGACATTGTTATTTAGCTTGTGGTAAAATAAATATTTTAAATAGAAAATGACAACCACATCCCCCCTTTATTCCTTTCCCCGCCTGAAATAGTAAGATTAGCTTTATAAACCAGAACCGGTCTGCCTTCATTTTCATCTTTAATGTGCATCAAATAACCACTAAATGACAAAAACCAAACTGTTTTGAAATTAAATATTCCCTTTCTACTCCAGCACTCTTTTTACCTTGCTACAGATTTTTCTTTTCCTTATAGAAGGCAAAAGATGATTTCCGTTTCTCTGTACCACCCTTATTCAAGCAACTGTTCAGGTCACAACTTCAGATTTGGTAGACAAGCTCTTTTCCTCAGTTTTCCTCATTTATAAAAGCTATGTGTCGAGACTGTAGATTACTCACAATCTTTTCTTCTATTTCCATACCTTTTCCCATTTCTTCATCAGAGAGGGACAACTGTGTTTCTGAGTCTTTGGTTACAATAACCACATAGGACCTCCGAGATTCAAGGATATTGGCCACCACAACCTGATGACGATATGTCTCCAGAGCCTTCCGTGCATGATCAATGACAACCGTAGGATCTGTCTCCAACTTAAAGGAAATTACAAATGCTTTGGGAGCCCAGTCTTTCACCAGAGGAGAAAGCATTTTTGGCACCAGCTTCATTGTTATCTGCATTGGAAAAGAAAAGTTTAATACCAGGGGGGAAAAAGCAGTTCACCTATGAGATCGCTGTCAACAGAAACCAAGGGAGTCAAGAATGAGGTTTCTCCTTATGTTCCTGCTCATTAAGACACTTTCAATTTCAGAGGTCCTTAGAATAGGATGGGACTGTCAAAGGTATCTAGCTTTACCCTTACTTAGTGTGTGAATTTCTTCTATAATATAATCATCTAAATGAAGTAGTTCCCCTATCAATCTCATCTTTGTATGTCTAGGGGATAAAATGATTTTAGCATTACAATAAGAATTGAAGAGGAATGAGCATAAGATCACATGACAGCATTAAGGCCTGGCAGATGGTCCATGTTTTGGTCAGCTTAACTAGCTAACTTATACCAGAATGAACATTTCCACTAGACTGAAATAAAATCAATAACGCTCTCTCAACATGTAGCTGTTTAGGTATGTAGGTGAAAAGCCTAAGTATAGTAGAACTCTTATGATGTTTATTGTGAAAATGATGATAGTCTATGGCCAAATTATACTCTTTGAAGCATATGTCCATAGAAGCCTGATACAAGATCAGAGTATAATTCAAAAGGTGTTTCACCCTTCTAATCTTGCCTTATAAATAACTACAGAAAATTAATCAACACACCACAGTTTTTGGCAGGTATTTCAGAGAGTATGTGGGCAGAAAACTGAATATCAGAAAATTTTAATCTCTTCTCATATAATCAATTTCTTGATTTCTTTGATTAAAAGAGTGGCAATGCCCAAGGTAACCTCAAATTTTCCACTTGTAGCACTACCTCAAGATGGACATTATTGACCAACAAAACTTTTCCTGGGGAACTGAAAGTACATTAAAATTCTATTTTTAACTGAGAATCTGTTTTCTTCATCAACACTTATATGAAACAGTAACACATGATCTTTAATCCCACTGTCCCCTTTTAGTTTGCTAAAAATGCATTAAGATTTAGAAGCAAAATTATATATCCAAACTGGCCCAACTTTAATTCCCTGAGCTGAGGATCATTTCCTACCTCCAGAAGAAACTTATCAAGGTTCCTATTGTGTGCTATCTCCTTTGAGAAGGCTTTCCTATTCCCTAAATGAATGCATTTTCCCTCATCCTCAAATTATCATATATAAACTTATGTTGCCATGTGGTAGTATGTATGCTTCTCCAGGGCAAGCACAGTTTTCCAGATTATCTTCCTACCCCTAAAGTTGAACATTGTCACTTGAATGGAAGGTACTTTCTAAGGTACTTGTGGATTGGGCTGAATTTTAAAACTTGTCAAAGAACAACAAAGAACAAAGAGGGGGAAACTAAATTAATTACCAGGAAAATTGAACTGCTCTCTATTGTCACAGGGATCTTTCCAAAAACAGATAACATGACCAAAATTCAAAAGAAGGGAACAGGATCTTCACTATTACTTCAAAGATTGTATTTTCATTGGTGTGAATACTCTTGTTACTTACATTTCTATATATCTCCGAGATAGTCTTTGTTGAGTTACACATGTAAAAACATTCATCATCTGGAATCTAACTTGGTATTGACTCTTGTAAACTTAGCTAGACTGATCCTTGGAAAAGCCTAGTCTTTTCTAGGTCCATACTAAATTATAAGAAGCCTTTCCAGATAGGCTCTGCCAAATCATAAGATCTTAAGGAGATATAAAATACAGAGATAATAGCTAACTTCAGAAGCCAGCTATCAAATTTAGCTCACTTCCCTTAAAAATTAACCATTGTCACCATAATTAGCCATAACCAGATAATCAATAGATCTAAAGTATTTACTCTATTTCTCACTAAGCACTTGTCTCCTACTCATCATTACCACCAATTCCTATAAGTTTAAATATCATTTATATGTAGATATCTCCCAAATGATATACAGATCTAGTCAGTCTCTCTACTAAGTTTCTAGTCTTGAATCATCATTTGACGTCATTAGCTATTTTGAAATATATGTTCTCTAGGCATCTCAAATTCAACCTCTTTCCCCTTAAATGCATCTCTTTTCTAAATTTCCCAACTTTGTCACCTACCTGTTTCTTGAGATTTCTCATAACCTTCAAATATTTGCTTAAATGCTTTCTTTTATATGAGGCCTTCCCAGATCCCCAGAATAAGTACAAATAAGTACCCTGTTTGTACTTATATATGTATGTCTATATCATATATATTGTCTTTTTACAGAACCTCAATTCCTTTAAAGCTGAGATGTTTTGTCTCTGTATACCAACACCTAACACAACACTCAGCACATTGCTTGAAGGGTACATAGGCAGGAAAAGAAAAAGAGGCAGAATGGATTATAAAATATTCTAACAGCCACAAGATTCTCAGTAGTCATTAAAAATGAGATTTGGCAGGCAGATTAAATTAAAAAGTCTGGGTACTTGAGTTTTACAGATGATACATGGAAAGGGCTTAGAATAGGATCAAATGAGGCAGTGTTTGTAAAGCACATGAGCACAGTGCCTGGCTGTATACAGAAGGGCATTAAAGGAAATGCTTATTCCCTTCCCCTTGTGGCCCTCTCATTCTGCAACCAAGGAAACGGATAACTAGGAAATATGCAAAAATTACTTAGGAACGATAGAAAGGTCAGCTTTAGTGCCTGGCACACAGTATATATATGGGTAACTAGGTGGTGTGGTGGATAGAGCAGTGTACCTAGAGTCAGGAAGATTGGAGTTCAAATCTGGTCTCAGACACTTACCAGCTATGTGACCCTAGGCAAGTCTCTTAACCCTATTTTCTTCAGTTTCTCATCTATAAAATGAGCTGGAGAAGGAAATGACAAACCACTACAGTATCTCGGCTAAGAAAACCCCAAATGGGGTCACAAAGACTGACACAACTGAAATGAATGAACAACATAGCAGATGCTTAATAAATACTACTTAAGGGCAGTGAGGTGGCTCAGTAGATAGAAAAGCAGGCCTGGAGACAGGTGGTTCTGGGTTCAAATATAGCTTCAAAAACTTTCTAGCTGTGTGACCCTACTAGCAAGTCACTTAAGCCCAATTGTCTAGTCTTTACTACTCTTCTGCCGTGGAACCAATACTTAATTTAAAATTTTTTACTATGCAGTTATGGCACAATTTGTAAAACTCTGAAAGCTCAAAGTGAAGATAAAGAATAAGTATGTGTGTGTAGATCAGGGAACTCTTTAGCACTCCTCCCTAGGGAATCCCACCAGAATTATAAAAATTATAAAGATTTCTGATATGGGTCCTCTAGGACTCCAAAAAAGAAATCAAAGACTGTTCCTCTTACAACTGGTTATCAGTGCTAAGAGAAGAGTGAGTCAAAGCCCCAAATGTCTAAATACTGGTTAAATCCATTAATTCAATAATTTATTTATTTATTTTTGAGCCCTTGTACTTCGGTGTATTTTCTCATAGGTGGAAGATTGGTAAGGGTGGGCAATGGGGGTCAAGTGACCTGCCCAGGGCCACACAGCTGGGAAGTGGCTGAGGCCGGGTTTGAACCTAGGACCTCCTGTCTCTAGGCCTGACTCTCACTCCACTGAGCTACCCAGCTGCCCCCTTAATAAATTATTTTTGCATAGCATAAAGGTAAACCTGGGTTCTGAAAGGTTATGTTAGTGAAATACAAACTCAGGCAGGTTCCATCAAGCTGGAAAGGCTTTCCACTACATACCTGGTAATGGATTATCTACCTGTCATCTGAGAACCAGCCTACCTAAATTTGGTCAGATTTAATACTAGGTTAGCAAAACAGTAACTTATTTTTTGGTTACAGTAACTCATGAAGACTTGGATGGGTTGTCATCTATGTACATGGAAGGTGTGGTCAGAAGGATAAAATTGCAAAACCTTGAAGTATTTATAAAAAGATTTTCTGTCTCACAGGGTTGGGAAAGGAACTATTTGTTCTGATAAGGAAGACAAGATGTTGAGGCAAAGGTTCACTAAAGAAATGTGGTTTCTTTAAGAAAAAGGGAACATTGCACAAAGAACTTAGATCGAATAAACTCCAATGTGCCCTACAGCTCCAACATTGTGATTATTTACCTAGGTTTCCCTTTGTAAACACTGGCAACATTTCTGCAGAACTAAAGTCACAAAGTTTGGTATGTATCTTTTGAAAAGGGGTTTTAATTTATGGATAATATTTGAGTTATTCAAAACTAAATACTTTCAGGTCCCCTCCAAGTTCAAGTATGTTATCTAATCCAAGTCTCTAGTTCGGAGCATCACTGACTATGCTACTTTGGCAGATACCTCAAAGTTTGACAAGAAAAGTATAATTCAAACAAAGAGCAAGCTAGTCCATACTCAGAGGAGAATCAGAAACCTCCATGGGAAAAAAATAAGTCTTACACACCTGCAAAGGGCCTCCAGAGGAGTGGATCTTATGCTCAGGCATTTCAGAGGCAGGCACATAAAAATCTGACACAGCTGCAGCAAGGTAAAACATTGCAGAAGAGCCTGCAAGGAAAAAGTGACAAAGCACAATGGATAGTTGTCTAATTTAGAGGACAGGAAGGTGTGAGTTCAAATTCTGATTCACACATTTCTTAGCTATAGGACCCAGAGCAGGATGCTTAACCTCAGTTTTCTCATCCGTAAAATGGGAATAGCAGCACCTGTACCTCCTAGGGCTGTTGTGAGGATCCAATGAGATAATAATTGACATGGGCTTAGCACGTTGCCTGGCACATAAGTAAGCGTTTATATAAATGTTAGCTGCTATTTCTAAATGGGCTGGAGGGTCTTCAAGATCCCTTCCAGTACCGGAACTATGCGGCTACGAGCCGGAAACGGAGAGTAAAAAGGACAAGAGAAGTAGGTCATTCTAGGCCAGTTGCGGGGGTGCCAAGGGGAGTCAAGGTCACCGGGGGGAGGCGAGATGGGGCCTGATCTCCGCCGCTTCCCTCCTCCCTCCCCCAACGCACCTAGCGGGCTGAGCGCCTGGGCCGCGGCCTGCAGAAGGTGCAGGTAGTCGGTTAGGGTGGCGAACTCCACGGACAGGAAGTTGCCGGCGTCTGCGGCCTTCTGGTAGCTGCGCAGGGCGGCAGCGAAGCCTGGCAGTGTAGTGGCCTCGGCCTCGAGCAGCAAGCGGCTGCTGGGGACCTCAGCCTCACCCTTGACGGGTCGCAGCGCCGCGAGCCAAGTCTGCGGAGGGAAGCGGTGCGCGAAGGGGAAGGCAGAGCGCGCGCGGTGCAGGAATAGCACCCCGTAGCCGGCGTTCAGGAAGCTCTCGGCCGAGACCGCGCCGCGCCGCCCGCTGCTAAAGTTATCCAGAAAGCGCACGGTGCGCGCTTCCAGCGGCACCTTGGTGCCGCCCGATGTGACAAGCACCACCCGCCGGCCCTGCGAACCCAGCCGCGCGGCGAAGCGCTGCATGAGCGCGGCGCAACGCGCCAAGCCCGGCGGCTCCGGGAATTCGGCGCCTAGGATCTCTTCCGCCATCGGTCTGGACTCTCACTCACACTGGGCCTGCGCCGCCGCTGCCAATCAGCCTGAGCCCCGCCTTCCCTCCGCGGCCACTGCGCAGCCGCTGAGGGGGAGGAGCCCCGATTCGCCTCGGTCGCCTTAGCAACGGTGGTGCAGCTGGGCGACCTGAACCCGGAAAGAGGCAGCCGGCGGGAGACACCTCTGAGACCCCAATCAGAATCAGTGGCGCCGCGGGAACCAGGAACCTTTTCCGTTAGCTTAGATACCTCCCCCCACCCTCCCTCATTCCCCTGTTACATTTCCGCCAGCACTGAAGGGAGCTGTAAAATAATCCGCCTCAAATAACATACCTGACAATGGGTCACCCAGCCTTAGCTCAAAAATATCAAGGATAGGGAGCTCACTACCTCTCCAGGAAGTCCTATCTTATTCAGCTTTTGAACTGTTCTAAATGTTAGGAAATTTTCCCAACCCTAAACCTAAAACAATGTCTTTGCAATTTCTATCCACTTACTGCCTTCCGGGACTAAACGGACAAGACAGTTCTTCGAATATCTGATTTCCCTTCGGAGCCTTTTTTTCCCCCAGGCCCAACATGTCCCTTATTCCTCTAACCGATCCTTACAGAACACGGACCCGAGGAAAGTCCTTCACTCTTCTGGACATCATTGTGCTCCTGGAGCTCTTGGTTAAACGAGAGTCCTAGGAGTGAAAGCAGATCACCTGGGTCAACCCTCTTATTGGTCAGAGGAAATTGTGGCACAGGGAGGGGAAGGAACTCGCTCAGTCTTGCTGGTAGCGAGAAGCAGGATCCCGACTTAAGCCTGGGTCCTCCAACTTGGAAACCAGCCCTCTTCGGCGCACGTGGACAAAGGGATCCGGGAACAGCGGCGTGAGAACGCCCTCTACTGTTCCGGTTTTAGTTGCGCGTGTCTGCATAGCGCGCATGCTCACTTCAAATCCTTGCATTTAAGCCTTGGATTGGGAGTGAACTGTCACGTGATGGGAAGAAGGGGTGGGCCGTAGGTTTTAGATCTTGGCAACCGCTCTTTCCATTTCCTGGCAACGGACGCGCCCGCGGTGGCTACGACCGTACAGACACCATGACTGAGATCTACCCGCTAGCGGTGCCCAAAGGGCGGAAACTAAAGTGTGAGGTGTGCGAAGCTCCGGCCGAGCGAATGTGTGCGGCCTGCACGGTCACCTACTACTGGTGAGGACGTCTGACCCCTCATCCCTGGGCAGACTCAGCGTCACCCAGCTACAGTCTAGGCAAGATTTAAGCCCAGATCTTCAGACTCCAAATCCATGATATCAGAGTGCTTTGATTCAGTCTCGAGCCCCCTAACTCCCTGGAGAACCTATTTCTGGCTCTGAGGAATAATGACAATAACAATAACTAACACGTCACTTGTGTTTTAAGGTTCACGTAGCACTTTGTATATATGTTAACTCATTTGACCCTTAAAATAAATCTGGGGTAGGTGCTATTATCCCCATTTTCCAGAAAGGGGAACTGAGAAAGATTTAGGGATTTGCCCAGGGTCACACAGCTAGTAAGTGTATGAGGCAGTCATCTTCCTGACTGCTTATCCTACTAGGACTTTTCTCTGGCTCCACCTCACTGCCTATGGTAGCATTCCCCTGTCACCTGATTCCTTATTCCCCTCCCCTCCCTTCCACTATACTGTCTGGAATGTTATTCCATAAAGACACAACATTCCTTCATCCTAAATCTTTTTCATTCCCACTCCTTCAGTCTATTAGCCTGAAACCTAGCTTCTCCCCTGATGACAAAGCCTCCACCCTTGTCAGTACTGGCTGCACCTTCACGCATTCCCCTCAGCTCATTGGTTGAGGCAGAGGAATTAAAATATTTCGTTCCCTCCCCCCCCCCCCCCCCCCCCCGCTGCTCCTATATTCTCTCTCTACCCCATCACTCAGTAACCTCTCTTCGTTTGAGTATCATACTGTTCATACCCACCCAATCAAAATCCTGTTAGCTGTACTTTATAAACCCCCAGGTCACTCCTTTTTCTCTCTTCAAGGAACTCCGTATATGGCTCATAGTTTTTCTCTCCTTTCTCTCCTAGTCCCTGCCTTCTCTTCTCCATCTTGACCCACGCATGAGCCATTTCAATTCCATACTGTCTTTCTTGAATCCTTAGAACCATTATATCTGTTATTTATGTCCTGCCAAGCCTCAACCTTGGCTTATTCCTACAAGTTGCTACTTTTACTCCCACGATTCATGCTGCTGAATGAAGGAGGAGGAAATCACTCAACTATTCTGACTGAGGTCCTCTACAAATGTTACACAACCTCAACTGCCCTTTAATTACTGATAGGCAATTTTATTTCTCCCTCACTACCCCACTCTTTGCAGCAGCTCTTCTTACAAACATTTTCATCCTTCAAACCCATGACTTTCCATCCTCTTGCCTTATATTTTACAGAAAAAATTAAGGCCATTTGCCATGAGCTCCCTTTTCTCCTCTCTTCCTTTTCTCTTATCACTAAGATGCCATCTGTCATTCTCCTTCAATTCTATCTCATGTTATCAAGTGGCCTTGCTCCTTACCAAGGCTAACTATATTTAATACATTCCATTCCATCCCCTTTGGAGGAACCCAACAAATTGCTCTCTGTCATCCCCATTTTATGATATTTTTTAATCTCTTCCTGTCTACTGACTCATTCCCAGCTGCTTACAAACATGCCAGTCCTATCCTAAGAAAACTTCAATCCTAAGAAAACTCTCACTTGATCCTTCCATACTGATGATATCTCATCTGATCTTTGTAAGCTAAATTAGAAAAGGCCATCTTCAATAAGTATATTCACTTTCCTTCCTTTAACTCTCTTCTAAACTCTTCCACCAAAACTGTTCTTTCGAAAGTTACCAATAATCTTTTAATTGCCAAATCTAATGGCCTTTTTTCATTCTTCATTCACCTTGATCTTTCTGTAGCCTTTGACACTGTTAACCAACTTCTCCCTGATACTCTCTTCTCTATAGATTTTCAGGGCATCATTTTATCTTGGTTTTTGTCCTATATGACTACTTTTCCGTCCCCTTTGTTGGATCCTCATTCAGATTATGCTCAGTCCCCTTATGTGTTGTTTATGGTTGTCTTGGACCAAGTCTTCTTTTCTTTCTCTATACCACTTCATTTGGTCATCTCATCTCAACTATCAAGAATTTAATTACCATCTGTATGCTAATGATTCTCAAATCTACCTATGCTGCCTCATCTAGAGAAAATACAAAATGCCCTTTTTTTTTTTGCTTCTAGGAGCAAAAACAAAATGCTCTATTTAGCATTCTAATCTCTTTATAACCTAGCACCTTCCTACCTTTCCAGTCTTTTTCCACTTTACGTCCAGACATAAACTTTTTGATAAAGTGACATTGACCTACTGGCTGTTCTTCAAACAAGACATCTCTTAGCTCTGGGCATTTTCTCTAGTGATCTATCTCCCATTTCTGGAAAAATTTCACCTCTGCTCCAAATACTGGCCTCCTTGGCTTCCTTTAAAATGTAACTAAAATTCCATCTTTTTTCCAGAAAATTGTTTTTAATATAATATTTTCCCCAGTTATGTGTAAACATTTTTTAACATTTGTTTTCTAAAGTGTTGAGTCACAAATTCTCTTCCATCTAACCTTCCCTTCTCACACCCAATAATAACAATAAACAGGGGCAGCTGGGTAGCTCAGTGGATTGAGAGTCAGGTCTAGAGACGGGAGGTCCTAGGTTCAAATCTGGCCTCAGACACTTCCCAGCTGTGTGACCCTGGGCAAGTCACTTGACCCCCATTGCCCACCCTTACCACTCTTCCATCAAGGAACCAATGCACAGAAGTTAAGGGTTTAAAAAAAATTAAAAAAAATAATAACAATAAACAATTTGTTCTAGGTTATACATGGGTTATCATGCAAAACATATTTCTACTTTGGTCATGGAAAAACATTTCTGCATCAGTTGTAGAAACTCATATAAAAAACCCAAAGAAGATAAAGTGAAAAATAGTATGCTTAGATCTGCTTTTTCAGACTCATTAATTCTTTCTCTGGGGGTGGATAGTATTTTTCATCATGAATCCTTTGGAATTGTCTTAGATAACTGTAAAGCTGAGAATAGCTAAGTCATTCATAGTTGATCATCTATCTTGCTTTTGTTATTGTGTACAATGTTCTGGTTGTTTTTACTTCACTTTACATCACTTCATGTTTCAGTAATCATCCAGCTCATCATTTCTTAATAACATAATGGTATAAAATCCCTTCTTTGACAGTAAGTTTTTCTCAACTAATGCCTTTCTTCTGTTAATTATTTCCTAATTATCCTCTATAAAGTTTGTTTGTGTATAGTCATTTGCTTGTTGCCTTCCCCATTAGATTGTAAGCTCCTTGAGGTCAGATTTTTTTGCCCCTTTTTGTGTCCCTATTGTCTAGCATTAGTTAGTGACACATAATATATGCTTAATGAATATTTCTTGATTGATTGATTAACTTCTTTCCCCTTCTTAGAAATATGCCAGGCTTCTATTGTCTCTAGCTTAAAATAGAAACTCCTCAAATTGGCATTTATCTATCTATTTATTTATTTATTTATTTATTTGTTTGTTTATTTGTTAAACCCTTAACTTCTGTGCATTGGCTCTTAGGTGAAGAGTGGTAAGGGTGGACAATGGGGGTCAAGTGGCTTGCCCAGGGTCACACAGCTGGGAAGTATCTGAGGTCAGATTTGAACCTAGGTCCTCCCATCTCTAGGCCTGACTCTCAATCCACTGAGCTACCCAGCTGCCCCTTCAAATTGGCATTTAAAGCATTCTGCAGTCTGGTTCCATCCTACCTCTAAGAGCCTTATTTCACATCACTTTGCACTTTCATGCACTCACGGTTTCCATCAAAGTGGTCTACGAGCTGTCCCCAATCTTCTAGTCTTCAGACAAGCTATCATTTCTGGAATGTACTTCTTCCTCATTTCTACCACGTAGAATCCTTAGCTTCCTTTGAAGCTTAACTCAGATAAAGTCTCTTGCTTGAAGCCCCTACCTGATTCCTGCTAGTTGCTAGTCTTTCTATTAAAATTAACTTCATTTTACTTACACATATTCATGTTAAATCTGTTGTGTGAATGTTATAGCTCCTTGAGGAGAGAAATTTATTTTTGCCTTTGTATTTCTAACACCTGGCACAGTGCTTTGTAATAATAAACATTGAGTATTGGTTCCCAGGTGGAAGAGCAATAAGACCTAGGCAACTGGGGTTAAATGACTTGTCCAGGGTCACATAGCTAGAAAGTATCTGAGGCCACATATTAATCCAGGACCTCTTGTTTCCATGCCTAGCTCTCTATCCATTGAGCCATCTAGCTGCCCCCATAATAAACATTTAATAAAAGGTCATTGAGTTAAGTTGAATGGCCTACCACTGTTTGGGTCCAATCATTCACTCAGTTTCAAATTAACTTAACTGTACTATTATCTAGCCCAGGGGTATCAAATGCAAACAGAAATGAGAGTCACTAAGGATTCCTGCAGCCCTATATTGACTTAATTTTAAGATGTAATATAATCTATGTTTCATTTTACTTTTTATTTATTTTGTTAACTATTTGCCATTCACATTTTAATCTGGTTCACATACACATACTCAGAAGTATGGGGTGGGGGAAGAGCCCACAATTGTGTTTGATACCTCTGATTTAGAGGTGCCCAGATGACAGCTACAAGGATTAAGACTATGAGAGATACACATGGATGCATGAACTCCAAACGAGATGCTGCTGAGTGAGAGACTATGGAATTTAGAATGGGGAACAAGAAGTATGACAATTCCTCTTTTAGGCCCTATCAAGTGAGGAGAAGGATAAAGATGAACATATCACATATCACATAACTACCATGTGCCAGGCATTGTGCTAAGCATTCTATTAAATATTATTTCATTTGATCCTCACAACATCTTTTGAGTTAGGTGCCATATTGTCATCCTCATCCTATAGCTGTAAGAAATAAAAAGAACTGAGCCAAAATCCTGAGCCAAGGACCTGACTTTTATTTTGTGGGCATAAAATACAGAAGTCAGAGGTCTGTAGCCATGCCCAGCCTGTGGCCTGAGACAATCTGATTTCTAGATAGCCAGGGTTATATAGGCTTTGGACAATTGCCCAACAGAGGTAATTAACAGGGCCACATATTCAGAACGTGTTAACAAAGTGAGTTTGGGAACATTAAACTGAAATGGTTAATAAATTCCAGGAAAGAGGTTATGATCAGGTCACCCCGCCTCTTTCTCCTTTCTAGGGTCACTTGGTTATGACACTGCCAGATGAAGGGCTCAGTTTTCCTTTTTGTCACATTCTCTAGAGTGTATGAATGGCAAGAAGAAAAAGGGGAAGTGTACATGCACTCTCATCATTGCAAAAGCTCTTCATATGATTCCTATCACTATTGAATCTTATTTAAATCATAGTTACAGCTTATCAAACTGTTATAGAATCCTTATGTGATTAAAAGTCACTTAACTAAATTTCTGCTTACATAGTTGAAGAAACTAAGGCAAACAGAAGTTAATTCGTGCACACAGCTAGTAAGTGTCTGAGGCCAGATTTGAACTCATATGTTCCTGACCCCAGGCCTATCTATTGCACCACCTAGCTGTCTCGGAAAGTTTTAAAAATTATGAGGATCAAATGAAATAAATTTGTAAAGATAATATTCTGAGTCAGAAATTATGTGCTAAGAGAAGCACCCAACACTGGGAAAGGGCATATGAGATGTGCTATTAAACAGAGGGAAGTCAAATCTCAATAAAGTGAAATCAATGCTGGATTTAGAACTGGAGAACTCAAGTTTTAATGCTCTTTATGATCATGGGCAGATCACTTAATCTCTTTGGGACTCATGTGGGGAGTAGAGGAGAATTCTAAACTAAGGCCTACTGAATCGAGTTAGAGTTCTTTGTTCTGCCATTTAAAAAAAAAAAATCAACTCCTCAACTTTAAGGAATCCAAAAACCTCAAAACCCAAAACACCAAAAACACCAGAGCTCTTCAAATACAAGCTAAAAGTAATAAAAATCCAAGTGGGAATTTGGGTTAAAAGAAGGGGCATAGGAGGAGGAGGGGTAGGTAATAGCACTTTAGCATAGTTAGCCCCTTTCAGTCCTGCTTTCCAACTCCAAAGATCAAAAAGTTTTGGGTATAATAGTTTTTTTTTTCTTTGATATAGACCACAGTCCCTGAATGCTCACAAACTGTGTTCCTGAGTTTGGGGCACCCTGATTCTTCACTTAGCTTGGCTTGTTCTCAGGTCAGAGGAATAGAATTTTTGCTCTTTGGGCATAGCCTTGAAGAGCCTCACAGTGTCCTCCATTCTATAGGGAGGCATCAAAGCAGGACTTTCGTGGAGGATCTTGCTCTTTTCAAGTTAAATACACCAAAGCTTCCAAGTACCCATCTCTCTCTACCTTATTGCCATCATACCACTTACACTATCCAATGTGTGGCACCATTGGGGAAAGAGCAGGGGTTATTAGGGAGGGGAGAGGAAGAGGAGAGAGGGAGGAAGAGAAAGAAGGGGAGAGAGTCAGAGGGAGGGAGGGAGAGATGGGGGGGGTGAGGGAGAGACAGGGGGAGGGAGGGAGAGACAGAGAAAAGAAAGAGAAGGGGAAAGGGAGGGAGAGAAAAGAGAGGGAGAGGGAAAGAGAGAGAATTAAAGTGGCCACTAGAGGGTAGTGCAATGTTTCTTATGTTATAAAAATTCTGGCATTCTAGACCTTGGAAGGAACCTTAGAAGTCATCTATTTCTCCAAATATCCTCCTTTTACAGAATTGGAGTCTGAGTCCTGGAAGGGAATGACTAACCCATGATGCACACAGATAGTTAGCAAGCAGCAGAATCTGAATTAGAACACAGGTCTCCAGAATTACTTCATAACGAAATACAGCAAGGAAAAAGTAGACACCTACAGTCAAGTTGATCTAGTTCAGAGCTATGTGTTGTTATTATTCAGTCATTTCCAGTTGTGCCTGTCTTTTTATGACCCCATTTGAGGTTTTCTTAGTATATATACTGTTGTGATTTCCTTCTCCAATTCATTTCATAGATGAGGAAACTGAGGCAAACAGTGTTTAGTGACTTGCTAGGATCCCACAGCTAGTGTCTGGAGCCATATTTGAATTCACAAAATTCACAAAATTCACATATCTGACTCCAAACCTGGTACTCTATCTACTGTGCCACCTAACTGCCCCACAGAGGACCATCCATATATACATGTATATATATATATATATATAGACACGTATGTACATATAAATAATAATAGCTAACATTGTATATAATGCTTCCTTTGTGTCAAGCACTATCCTAAATGTTTTACAATTTTTATCTCATTTGATCCTTACAATAGCCCTGGGAAGTTAGGTGCTATTATTATTCCCATTTTACAGATGAGGAAACTCAGGTTAACCAGGTTAAGTGACTTGCCCAGGGTCACACAGATAGTATGTGTCTGAGGCTGGATTTGAACTCAGGTTGATGAGTCTTCCTGAGCACCTTCTTTCAAGGCCCAGGTGCTCTAACCACTGCACCACCTAGTTGTCCCACTGTATGACCATGAACCATTTAACCTAAAGCCTCAACTTGCTTATCTGAAAAATATGAATAAGTGCCTAAAGTCCCTGTTTTACAAGGGTTGGTGTGAGGCATAAATGAAATAATATATGGAAAGCCTTCTGTAACCTTTAAAATGCTATATCAGTATTGACTATTATAAATAGTATGCTTAAGTAATCTTTGCCCAAGACCTATTCTGCCTCAAGCATCACTCAGGTCTTTCGCCAATACACAAGGAGCCTCTGAGGGATTCTTAAACTGAATAAAAAACAAATCCTAACAATAGTTGAAAGTGTTATAAGTTTTACATCTCTCACCTCATTGGAGCCTCACAGTAACCTTGTGTTAGGTAGATAGTGCAACAGCTATTGTTATCTCCATTTTCCAAATGAAGAAACTAAATCCCAGGGAGTTGAAGTGATTTGTCCACAGTCACAAAGACATATTCTAATGTGCATTCCTCTACAGCAGTGATTCCCAAAGTGGGCGCCACGGCCCCCTGGTGGGTGCTGCAGTGATCCAGGAGGGCAGTGATGGCCACAGGTGCATTTGGAGGCGGTGATAGTATGTGACAGGGGGCGCTAAGTAATATTTTTTCTGGAAAGGGGGAAGTAGGCCAAAAAAGTTTGGGAACCACTGCTCTACAGGATAGTCCCTCAAAGATCCAAAGAAAAGAGAAGAATAACAATTTTTAGTATGTTGGCCAGTAAGACCCCTCGCTCTAGCTGTGGTAAAGGCTACTCAAGATCCCCATATTTCGGGGGTTCACAACTTCATGACACTTTTTTGGAAGTGGCCAAATTTCTCTGAACTCCTGCAAAATCTAACTTGTTCTTATTGTCAAGAAATGGTTAACTCTTCCTAACCATGGCCATGGAATTTGTCTTCCATGACTGATAAAGGAGGATAGTGAGCTTCAATGTGTTGCCTTGGCCATCCTATCTAATCCAGGATTGCGTCTCTAGCAGCAGCACCAAGGTGGGTGCTTTTGTGGGAAAAGGACGGCTGCTGGGCAGGGTCATTCCAGTTAGGGTTAGGCCCTGCCTTGTTGGGTCAGCCCATGAGTCCCTGCTTTCTGTGTCTGCAAGGTACCAAAGTTGTAGGTGTTCACCAATTGCAAGATGCCTGTCAGGGATAAAGTCTGTGGTTTTTCTCTCCTCAGTGGTACCGCGCATCAGAGAGCTGATTGGGCCAGCATTCATGAAAAAATATGCCAGCTTTTGATCCCCTTGCGCACAACAATGCCCTTTTACAATTCAGAAGAAGAACGGAGGCATGGCCGGGAGCAGCTGCTGCAGCGGCAGGTGTGTGTATGCGCATGTGCCCTACAGTCACAAGTTGGCTCTTTAGAAAGTTTGTGTCCCAGACTTTGGGACTAACAGCCTTGAGATATCCCATAGTTACAGCACAGGACAATAAAAGGTGTTTACAGTGAAGGATACTCAGTCATCAAGAGGTTACATGAATCTCAGTATCTTAAGAAGGATGCGATCCATTTAAGAAAGATCTCTCTCTCTCTCTCTCTCTCTCTCTCTCTCTCTCTCTCTCTCTCTCTCTCCTTCCTTCCTTCCTTCCTTCCTTCCTTCCTTCCTTCCTTCCTTCCTTCCTTCCTTCCTTCCTTCCTTCCTTCCTTCCTTCCTTCCTTCCTT
>NC_058132.1:71842323-71917774 GCF_016433145.1 Gracilinanus agilis
TGGCAGATACTTCTCCTGGGCTCAAGTATGTGTGTGGTCTCCATCTCCACTGGGTTCCAGGTTCTCGGAAGGGAAGGGAAGGGAAGGGAAGGGAAGGGAAGGGAAGGGAAGGGAAGGGAAGGGAAGGGAAGGGAAGGGGGCAGCTGATAGCATCCCTCCTCTAGCTCTCCAACCCTAATTCAAAGTTTGTTTTTAATTAACTGTATTCTACCTATTTATAAGAACCTGTGTTCTCTCTGAAGCCAGCACTCCTCCACTGTCTCTCCATACTTGTTTTTTTTTAAACTTTTACATTTTGTCATAGAATCAATATTGTGTATTAGTGCCAAGGCAAAAGAGTGGTAAGAGGCTGGCAATGAGAATTAAATGACTTGCCCAGAGTCACACAGCTAGGAAGTTATCTGAGGTCAGATTTGAATCTAGGATTTCCCGTCTCCAGGCCTTATCTCTATCCACTGAGTCACCTACCTGCCCCTCCTTCCATGCTTATTTAAATCATCCCATAAATCATGCATAAAGGATGCACCCAGGTCTTTGTTCTAAGACTTTCCAAACTTTCCCATTTCTCATTATTGCTGACAGATCAGCCCTTTTCCTCTTCTGATCATATGATTCCTTAATAATGTCTTTCCCACCACTTTCTGGCCATAGTGACCCTTGAGAATACATGTTATTATTTCCTCATTGTTTTCTGTGACCTGTGTCTTCAGTCATATTCTCTTGAGGCAAAGACCATATTTAAAAAAAAAACAAACTTTTTAATGTGTGTGTTCTTAGAGCACCTGGTCCAGGCAATCCAGAAAGACTTACTGATTGATTTTGTCACTGGGTAAAGACGTTAGCAGCCAAAAGCTTCAGTAACTCCCTAGATAACTTGCCCAAACTGCTCTCTATCCTTCCTTCAGATTTATTTTGCCAGCTGTGTATATGGATCAGAAGATATCAGAACCTCAGGAGGATATTTCCTCATGGGTAATGTTTTCATTCACCAGAATAAGATGGATATAGCAGATTCCCTCTACACAAAGGTGAGTCAACAGAGACAAAAATCAGGTCCTGAGGAGCCTGACCCACCATCACCTATTTATGTTCATCTCATTCGGATCAGTCAGTCAGTCAGTCAGTAAGCATTTATTGGACACCTACTATATGCCGAGCCATATGCTAAGTGTTGGGAATACAAAGAAATGGGAGCTCTCAGTCTAATGGAGGAGATAGCATTCAAACAAATACATATAAATAAGTTATTTACAAGATGAAGAGGAAAGAACAGTGGGAAGGTATTAGAATTAAGAGGGGATGGGAGAGTCTTCCCAGAGAAGATAGAATTTTAGTTGGGACTTAAAGGAAGCCTGGGAAACCAGCAGGCTGCTGAGGAGGGAGAATAGCATTCCAGGCATGGGGGATGGCTGAAGAAAATGCCTAGAGCTGAGAGATGGAGTGTCTTGTTCCAGGAATAACCAGGAAGGCAATGTCTCTGGATCAAAGGTTACATGGATGGAGGTGTAAGATATAAGTGGAGTAGAAAGGTGTATGCGTTTGGAGTGACTGTTTTCTTTAGCCATGTTCATATCTTGAGACTTCACTGCTATTCTTCTCACCAAAGTTAGATATATGCTGGGTTCATGGGAAATACCTGACATGTTACTGCTTGATTAGCATTAAAACTCAACCAAATGCAGTGTTGTATATCCCACCATATTCCTAAGAGCAAGGTAATTAACTCATATTGGAGTCCACTTGTGGGAGGAGAAAAGGAATTTTGGGGGTAGTTAATTGCAGATATGGGCCAGCTAGGGTAGCACCCCAGTGCTTATAATACTGAGCCTGGAGTCAGGAAGACTTCTCTTTGTAAGTTCAAATCTGGCCTCAGACACTTACTAACTGTGTGACCTTGGGCAAGTCACTTAACCCTGTTTGCCTTGGCCTCTTCATTTGTAAAATGAGCTGGAGAAGGAAATGGCAGACTACTCCAGTGTCTTTGCCAAGAAAACCCCAAATGGGGTCACAAAGAGTTGGGCATGGCTCTGAACATGACTGAATAACAACAAAATTTCAGATATCACATGTTAAGGGTAAAGAAAAATGAAAAGGGCTCAAATTTTTCTTTCTTTGAATACAAGATATGTTTATATATTAAAATGTCACATGTAATATATTATTATAATAATTATAAAAATATATAATGTTGAATAATGTAACTTCCCTATGGGTTATTCTTCCAGAAATCTCAACTGTTCTCTACTATCTATGGATATGTTTAAAGCCCCACATTAGATTATAAGCTTATTGAAGGCAGGAACCATGTCAAATTTCTGACCTTCTGGCTCACTTGATAAATGTTTGCTGAATGAATTAATGTTTATTCAGAAGTAAGCTCAAAAATTAGTTTGTCAAAATATCACAAAGTATCACACTTCGTGTATATTAAATAAAGCTCAGACAGTTAAAAGAGAGTCTCTCATTTGGAACCTACTGACTTGTAGCTTACCTGTGGCTCTAACAAGATGGGTTATCTTGTCTCTCGATCAAAGTAAAAGCAACATATTTAGAAAAGAGAAAGGCTTCTATAGATACATAGAAGTGACAGCACAGAGGGGACAATTATTTTTTTAAGCTAAGAACTCACAAAACACAAAAATCTTGGTTGTATAAACTGGTCAACAGTAATACACTCCTCCACATTGCCTGAAAGAATGACTATTATATATAGCACAAGATAATGAAGAGTATTTATTAATTGAATTATAATTAATTTATAATTTATGAATAATTTTTCATGATTATTCAGATAAACAATGATTGGATTTATATAGATTCTAATGTTTCTAGAGCATTTCTTATGTATTACCTCATTTGATCCTCACAACAATCCTGGGAGATGAGATAGCTACATTATCCACCTTTTACAGATAAGGAAATGGAGACTACCGAGGCCACACAATCTAATAAATGTTGGAGTGAGATTTGAACCCAGGTCTTCCCAACTCCCAGTCTAGTACTCTATCCAATGTTATGTTGCTTCTCAATATTCATTTTTAATGTATTTTATTTTCTCCCCAATTACATGTGAAAACAATTTCTAACATTTTTCAAAGAATATTGAGTCCTTATCATCCCACTCCTTTCCACCCCCACCCTCCTTAATATGATAAGCAACCTCATATAGTTTTTACATGTACAATCATGTAAAACATTTTTCCATACTAATCTTTTTGTGGAAGAAAACTCAGGAAAAAAAATTAAGAAAGTGAAAAAAGTTTGCGTTTGGATTCAAACTCAATTCTTTTTCTCTAGAAGTAGATGGCATTTTTTATTGTGAGTCCTTAAGGATAGTTTTGTATCATTGTATTGCTGAGAAATAGTTATTCACAGGTGTTCATTGTAAAGTATTCCCATTACTGTGCAATATTCTTCTGGTCTGCTATTTCACTCTACTTCAGTTCGTGTAAGTCATTCCAGGTTTTCCTAAGCAACTCCAGCTTACCATTTCTTACAGCACAAGAATATTCTATTACAATCATAGACTATAACTTACTCATCTCCAATTGATGGACATCCTTTCACTTTCCAAATCCGCCCCCCCCCCCCCGCCCAAACAAGCTGCTTTAAATATTTTTGTACATATTAGTCCTTCCCTTTTTTGATTTTTTTATCTCTTTGGAATACAAACCTAGTAATGGTATTGCTGGGTCAAAAAGTATGTATTGTTTTATAGCCCTAGGGGCACAGGTCCAAATTGCTCTCTTGAGTGATTAAATCAGTTTGCAACACCCCAGCAATTCATTCATGTCTCAGATTTCCCATATCTCTTTCATGTTTTGTCATTTTCCTTTTCTGTCATAATAGACAATCTGATATGTGGTGGGTTGGTACCTCAGTTGTTTTAATTTGATTTTCTTTATTTTTTTTTATTAATTTTATTTTTTAGAAAAGTTATCCATGGTTACATGATTCATGCTCTTACTTTCCCCTTCACCCCCCCAAACTCCCCCCTGCCCAAAGCCGACGTGCATTTCCACAGGTTTTAACATGTGTCATCAATCAAGACCTATTTCCACATTGTTGATAGTTGCATTGGTGTGGTCGTTTTGAGTCCACATCCCCAATCATGTCTGCCTCAACCCATGTGTTCAAGCAGTTGATTTTCTTCTGTGTTTCCACTCCTGTAGTTTTTCCTCTGAATGTGGGTAGCGTTCTTTTCCATAAATCTCTCAGAATTGTCCTGGGTCATTGCATTGCTGCTAGTAAGAAGTCTGTTACATTCGATTTTACCCCAGTGTATCAGTCTCTGTGTACAATATTCTTCTGGCTCTGCTCCTTTCACTCTGCATCAATTCCTGGAGGTCTTTCCAGTTCACAATGAATTCCTCCAGTTTATTATTCCTTTGAGCACAATTGTATTCCATCACCAGCATATACCACAATTTGTTCAGCCATTCCCCAATTGAAGGACATACCCTCATTTTCCAGTTTTTTGCCACCACAAAAAGCACAGCTATAAATATTTTTGTACAAGTCTGTTTATCTATAATCTCTTTGGGGTACAAACCCAACAATGGTATGGCTGGATCAAAGGGCAGGCAGTCTTTTAAAGCTCTTTGGGCATAGTTCCAAATTGCCATCCAGAATGGTTGGATCAATTCACAACTCCACTAGCAATGCATTAATGTCCCAATTTTGCCACATCCCCTCCAACATTCATTACTCTCCCCTGCTATCATTTTAGCCAATCTGCTATGTATGAGATGATACCTCAGAGTTGTTTTTATTTGCATTTCTCTAATTATTAGAGATTTAGAACACTTTCTCATGTGCTTATTGATAGTTTTGATTTCTTTATCTGAAAATTGCCTATTCATGTCCCTTGCCCATTTATCAATTGGGGAATGGCTTGATTTTTTTATACAATCGATTTAACTCCTTGTATATTTGAGTAATTAGACCCCTGTCAGAGTTTTTTGTTATAAAGATTTTTTCCCAATTTGTTGTTTCCCTTCTGATTTTGGTTGCATTATTTGTTTGTACAAAACCTTTTTAATTTAATATAATCAAAATAATTTATTTTACTTTTTTTTCTCTAACTCTTGTTTGGTTTTAAAATTTTTCCTTTCCCAGAGATCTGATAAGTATACTATTTATTCTGTGTTCACTTAATTTATTTATAGTTTCCCTCTTTATATTCAAGTCATTCACCCATTCTGAATTTATCTTGGTGTAGGGTGTGAGATGTTGATCTAAACCTAATCTCTCCCATATTGTTTTCCAATTTTCCCAGCAGTTTTTGTCAAATAGTGGATTTTTGTCCCCAAAATTGGGCTCTTTGGGTTTATCACACACTGTCTTGCTGATGTCATTTACCCCAAGTATATTCCACTGATCCTCCCTTCTGTCTCTTAGCCAGTACCATATTGTTTTGATGACTGCTGCTTTATAGTATAGTTTAATATCTGGTACTGCTAGGCCACCTTCCTTCACATTTTTTTTTCATTATTTCCCTTGATATTCTTGATCTTTTGTTCTTCCAAATGAACTTTGTTATAGTTTTTTCTAATTCAGTAAAATAGTTTTTTTGATAGTTTGATAGGTATGGCACTAAATAAGTAAATTAATTTGGGTAGAATGGTCATTTTTATTATGTTAGCTCATCCTACCCATGAGCAATCAATGGTTTTCCAATTGTTTAGATCTAGTTTTAATTATTTGGAAAGTGTTTTGTAGTTGTATTCATATAATTCCTGTATTTGTTTTGGTAGATAGATTCCTAAGTATTTTATATTGTCTAGGGTGATTTTAAATGGTGTTTCTCTTTCTACCTCTTGCTGCTATGATGTGTTGGAAATATATAGAAATGCTGATGATTTATGTGCATTTATTTTGTATCCTGCCACTTTGCTAAAGTTGTTGATTATTTCTACTAGCTTTTTAGTTGATTCTCTAGGATTTTTTAAGTAGACCATCATATCATCTGCAAAGAGTGATAGCTTAGTCTCCTCATTGTCTATTTTAATACATTCAATTCCTTTTTCTTCTCTAATTGCTACTGCTAGTGTTTCTAGTACAATGTTAAATAATAGAGGTGATAATGGGGCATCCTTGTTTCATGCCTGATTTTATTGGGAAGGCTTCTAATTTATCCCCATTGCATATGATGCTTGTTGATGGTTTTAGGTATATACTGTTTATTAGTTTTAGGAAAGGTCCTTCTATTCCTATACTTTCTAGTGTTTTCAATAGGAATGGGTGTTGTATTTTGTCAAAGGCTTTTTCAGCATCTATTGAGATAATCATGTGGTTTTTGTTGGTTTGCTTGTTGATATGGTCAATTATGTGGATGGTTTTCCTAATGTTGAACCATCCTTGCATTCCTGGTATAAATCCCTTCTGATCATGGTGGATAATCCTCTTGATCACTTGCTGGAGTCTTTTTGCTAGTATTCTATTTAAGATTTTTGCATCTATGTTCATTAGGGAGATTGGTCTGTAGTTTTCTTTTTCTGTTTTTGATCTACCTGGCTTTGAAATCAGTACCATATTTGTTTCATAAAAGGAATTTGGTACGACTCCTTCTTTGCTTATTATATCAAATGATTTGTATAGTATTGGGATTAGTTGTTCTTTGAATGTTTGATAGAATTCACTTGTGAATCCATCAGGCCCTGGTGATTTTTTCTTCGGAAGTTCTTTGATGGCTTGTTCAATTTCTTTTTCTGATAGTGGATTATTTAAGTATTCTATTTTTTCTGCTGTTAATCTAGGCAATTTATATTTTTGTAAATATTCATCCATATTGCCTAGATTTTTACATTTATTGCCATATAATTGGGCAAAATAGTTTTTAATGATTGCCTTAATTTCCTCTTCATCAGAGGTGAGGTCTTCCTTTTCATCTTTGATACTGTTAATTTAGATTTCTTCTTTCCTTTTTTTATTAGATTTAGCAGTACTTTGTCTATTTTATCTGTTTTTTCAAAATACCAGCTTCTAGTCTTATTTATTAATTCAATAGTTCTTTTACTTTAGATTTTATTAATTTCTCCCTTGATTTTTAGTATTTCTAATTTAGTTTTCATCTGGGGATTTTTAATTTGTTCCCTTTCTAGTTTTTTAAGTTGCATGCCCAATTCATTAATCTCTGCCCTCTCTAATTTGTTAATATATGCACTCAGTGATATAATTTCCCCCCTTAGAACTGCTTTGGCTGTATCCCATAGGTTTTGGTAAGAAGTCTCATCATTGTCATTGTCTTCAATGAAATTATTTATTGTTTCTATGATTTATTCTTTCACTAAATTATTTTGGAGAATCATATTATTTAATTTCCAATTAGTTTTTGGTTTGCCTCTCCATGTGTTCTTACTAATAACTATTTTTATTGCATTCTGATCTGATACGTTTGCATTTATTATTTCTGCTTTTTTGCATGTGTTTGCTATGTTTCTATGCCCTACTACAGGGGTCGGCAACGTATGGCTCTAGAGCCATATCTGGCTCCACCTCCTGACCGGCCAGTCCGGGGAGAGCCCCAGGATGTGCCCCAGGGGGCCCTTCAGTCCCAGCCCCATGTTCCAGTGCCTTCCGCCTCCATCCTCCTCCTTCCACAGCCGTTTATGGCTCTCACGGCCAAAAAGATTGCCGACTGTTGCCCTAGTACATGGTCTATTTTTGTGAGTGTTCCATGTGCTGCTGAAAAGAAGGTGTATTCCTTTTTGTCCCTATTTATTTTTCTCCATATATCTATTAACTCTAATTTTTCTAGGATTTCATTCACCTCTCATCCCTTTCTTATTTATTTTTTGGTTTAATTTATCTAGGTCTGATAGGGGAAGGTTGAGGTCACCCACTAGTATAGTCTTGCTATCTATTTCATCCTTGAGCTCCACTAGCTTCTCCTTTAGAAATGTAGAAATTTCTAGTCTGTGGGGGAGGGATGTTGGAGCTTCCCTGCCCTCTGAAGATTTCTTATCTGTTGTATTGATAGGATTAAGCCTTGTTGTGGTTGATCTACACTGCTTCGAGTACCCTGAGGTCAAAGCCTCAAGATAAAGAGGGGGGGTATCACAAGATGGAGAGTATGTTCACCCTCTCTGGGTTTCTCCCCCAGCAGCTTCCCTGCTGTCTGTGATCAAAGCCTTGAGTTTGGCACAGCTGTGCCAGCAAGGCACTCTCTTGGATTAGTGGCCCAGCCCACCCAGGAATTCCAGTATCTTCTGGAGATTCAGCACATTAGGTGGAGGAGGGGATCTGGGATCTTCCTCCTTTCTTTCCCCTCCCACCTGAGAGTTCCAAGAATGCAGGCTTTTTTTTTTCACTTTTTTCATGTACCTTTTAAGTTGGGTTTAGCTGGAGGATCCCCTAGCTCTGTTGTGTTGTCAGATTTGGTTTTCTGTTCCCTCAGAGCCCTTTGTCCTTAATTGGTAGTGAAGGGCTTTATGGAGGTTTGGAGCCTTGCTGCTTCTATGCTGCCATTTTCCCAGTAAGTATTTCTGATTTTCTTTAATTACTAGTGATTTAGAGCATTTTTTGCATGACCAAAGAGAGCTTTAATTACTTTGAGAACTGCCTATTTAAATTCTTTGACCTTTTATCAATTGGGGAAAGACTTGTATTCTTATATATTCAACTAATTTCCCTATGTATTTGAGAAATGAGACCTTTATTTGATAAACTTGTAAAAAAATTTTGCACTCTTTTGATTACGAATAAGTATACCATCCTGTTTATTCCTGTTTAGTTTCTGATCTTCACCTCCCCCAATTTGCCCTCTTTTCTATTCAGCCCCACCTCTATTCTCTTATAACGTACCCTTCTACTTTACTGTAGAGTAAGATAGCTTTCTATACTCAACTGTATATTCTTCCTTTATAGAGCCAACACTGATGAGAGAAAGGTTCACATGCTCTCCTCCCCACCTTCCCCATCTTCCCTGCCACTGTGAACACTCTTTTATGTGCAACAATTTACTTCATTCTATTTTTCCCTTCATTCTGTTTTTCTCTTCCCCTTCTTCCCAACTCATTCCTCTTTCTCATGCCTTAATTTTATTTAATTTTTATATCAACTCATTATATTCAACTCACCTCTCTCACCCTCTGTCTATGTATAGTTCTTCTAAATGCCCTAACAATGACATAGTTCTTTGGTGTTACAAGAATCCCCATGTAGGGATATATACAGTTTATTGAATATCTTTCTCTTTCCTGCTTAACTTTTTGTGATTCTCTTGAGTCTTGTTATTTGAGAGTCAGTTTTCCATTCAGCTCTGGTCTTTTTATCAGGAATGTTTGAAAGTCCTCTGTTTTATTGAATGCCCACCTTTTCCTCTGAAGTATTATGCTCAGTTTTTCTGGATAAGTAATTCTTGCTTGAAGTTCTAGCTCCTTTACCCTCTGGAAGAGCATACTTTAGGCCCTCTGATCCTTTAACACAGAAGCTTCTAAGTCTTGTGTTATCCTGACTGTACGCCCATGATATTTTAGTTATTTCTTTTTTGGCTACTTGTAATATTTCCTCCTTGACCTAGGAGTTTTGAAATTTGGCTATAATATTCCTGAGAGATATCCTTTTTGGGATCTCTTCAGGAGGCAATTGGTGGATTCTTTCAATTTCTATTTGTCCTCTGGTTCTAAAATATCAGGGAATTTCCTTGATAATTTCTTGAAAGATGATTTCTAAACTCTTTTTTTGATCATGGCTTGCGGGTAGCTTAATAACTCTTAAATTACCTCTCCTGCATTTATTTTCCAGGCCAGTTGTTTTTCCCATAAGATATTTCACATTTTCTTCTATTTTTTTCATTCTTTTGACTTTGTTTGATTGTTTCTTGATGCCTCATGGAATTATTACCTTCCACTTGCCCAATCCTAATTTTTAAGACATGATTTTTTTTGACTGAGCTTTTCTATCTCCTTTTCTATTTGGCCAGCTCTTCTCTGTAAAGAGTTATTTCCTCAGTGAATTTTAGTACCTCTTTTTCCAAAGGGTCAATTTCTGTCTTTCAAGAAGTTTTTCTCTTCAGTTCATTTTTGCATACCTTTTTCAATTTGGCCAATTCTACTTTTTAAGAAGTTTTTCTCTTCTTTGGATGTTTGTGCCTATTCTTTTTATAACATATTAATTTAGTATTTTTTGCCTCCTTTACCAAGTTGTTGACTCTTTTTTTTGTGATTTTCCTATATCACTCTCATTTTTCTTATACCTCCCTAATTTGATTTTTAAATTCTTTTTGAGCTTCTCCATTAATTCTTTTTCGGCTTGAGAGCAATTAATATCTTTCTTGCAGTCTTTGAATACAGCAGAATTGACTTTGTTGTCTTCTTCTGAGTTTGAGTCTACCCTGTCACCAAAATAACTTAATATGTTGAGTTTCTTTTTTGTTGTTGTTGTTACCTCATTTTTTCTCATTTCCCTTTTTTTTTCTTTTAGTTTAAAAAAATATTAAAGTTAGGCTCTGTAACTATAGTGAAGGGATCACTTGTTCCAAGCTTCAGGTTCTTCAGGGCCTTCAGAGTTGACACTGGGGGGAATCTATCTGCTTTTGTTTCTTTCAAGGTGGTATGATGTAAGGAAGGGTGTGTTTAATACTCTCCAAGCTTTTTCTCTGGTCTGTGAGTAACCCCAAGCACTCTTTTATCCCTTGGAACTGTGACCAGAGTTCTCTGGTCCCCTGTGGCTGCAAGAGCTGATATATGCTAGTGCTCTTCCTCATCCTGCAGCTGTACCCTGGTTCTGCATATGGGTAATGTAATAAGAGGCTTGTACCCAGAACCAGCAAAGGGACATCTGTAATCTCCTTTTGAGTAGTTGTCTGACCCCCTTACCATCTGTGGCTGAGAGTTCCAGGAGCCTCAGCTGCTTCTCTAATTGTACCTAAGTCTGTTGCTGAAGTAAGGCCTGTCCTGGTGAGTTTCACTCAACCTCTACTCTGGTGTTCTACATCCCTTGTTTAAGTTGTTTTGAGCTGAAAAATTGCTTCACCTTGCCTTTTTGTGGGTTATGCTGTTCCAGAATTTGTTTTGAGGTATAATATTATTGCTTTTTGGAGGGTAATTTGGTAGAAATCAGATGGCCTCCTTGATAGAAATAGGGAAGTTTAGATCTATCTAAGGAAATAAAGAAGTCAGTAATATTTTTAGAAAGATTTCCATAAGAAATGTCTAAAATGTAGTTTGTGTACTGAAAGGAGTCAGTTTCCACTACTTGGAAATTTTAGTTCTGGGGGCAGAAATGAAAAAAAATGAAATGAAGGATCTTATCATCATGAAGTAAGACCAAGTTGGATCCCTTCTTCCCAATCTCCATCCCTAATGCTGATCTTTTCAGGTCTTCCTAGGGAGTACTAAAGGCCATATAAGGCACCCCAGGGTGGCATGGAATTCCTTACAACTACCATAAGATGAGCCTGCTGAATATTCACACAAAGTCATGGCTGCTTTGAACTGGCATGGGTAGGATATGGTAGTTTCTAGCCTCTAGAGATGTGTCCAGGAGCATCTCTATCCCACACTGATTCCCTGGCCATCCAGAGTTAAGTGGTGAAGGGCAGGTGTCCTGGTTTACAAATTCTATCTTTATTTTCTCTCTTGACAGGTAACTGAAATCTGGCATACATATTTAGATCAACACATTCAAAATCAGTTAACTGCTCGCAAGAAACCAGCAGATATCTTGGCCAAGGAACTGGAAAATGACACAGGTTTAGGTAACTGCACCTTATTATTCATTGTGTTCTCAGCTGATATGAGAGCAAGACAAGCATGGCTCTGAGTATGCTCTTCAGTCATATGGATTTTCTCTCCCATTTAATTATGAGGAAATTGAGGCATACAAAGTGAATAAAGTTTTCTAAGTTCCAGTCTGGAATTTAGAACCCAAATCTACTTTACATAGCACCCTGCCCCACACGGTCTGTCTGCCAAGGGAAAATCTAGCAATATTCTTAACAGCTGGGGACATGGAACATACCAAGGATGTGACCAAAGAATGCTTTTAAGACAAGTGATGGCTTACAAATGGAGTCCATAAGTGTGGAAGGGCCATAGATTAGAGGCATGGGTGTGATCAAAGAAAGCTGTCTGGGGAGAACGAATTTTTAGCTGGAGAGGAGGGACAGGAATTGGCAGAAAATAATGCAGAAGATAACCTAGGCTGAGAGACCTGCAGAGCCATGGGTGTTCCTTTAGTGATAAGAAGAAATATGGGAGATATAAGTAGGTCTGCTTGGCTGAAATCAGGGCGGCCTGTGCTGGCCAGGCTGATGAGGAAAGGGCAGAGTTTGTGAAACACAACTGGCAAAGAGACCCAAAGATGGGTGGGAGACAAGGGCTTTATCCAGGCTATGAAAGCTTCTTAAAGCTTAAGGGATTTGACCATCAGCCTCTAGGTTGTGGCCAGGGGTGATATTCCCTCTGGCTGGCACAGTGGGCTGGTCACTTATCTGGATTTGTTTTTCAAGGCTAATGTAAATCAACCCCCAAATTTGAAGTTAGTCTGTAAGCAGTTATAAAAACACCATGTCTCAGTAGGGATAAGGGGAGCGATGGGAGGACAGAACTGAGCAGCTGTGGATGCTCCTTTTGTCCGTTCCAGCCTTAGGAAGGAAGCCATACATAGTTAATCTGCATTACCCAGGGTCTTGTGTCAAATGAGGTGGAGAAGGCAGTGCCCGGTGGAAAAGGAGGCAAACCTCAGGCCTCCTTTTACTATATGGTGTCACCTGCTATTAGCAAAGAGTCTTTCACCCTCCTAGTTCTCAAGCAGGTTTAAAGATTCAAATAGTTCCAGCTGTGCAACCAGTGGAAAAAGGCTGCCCTCAACTGTTTGACCAGTCAACACAATGTCTATACATACTCCAATCCTCCAGTCTCCTGAAAGAAGATTCCTAGGATCTTCCATATGAATGACTCCATCTTAGATGATCTGGGCATGCACCAACCCCCATTATAGATATGATAGGTAGATAAGTAAAGCACTTATAAAAGTATTTATTATGTATGAGGCACTATGGTAAATGCTAGGGGTAAGCAAGACAATTCCTGCCCTTAAGGATCCTACATTCTAATGGGGAAATACAAAATTTAAAGGAGATTTGGAAAGAGTGGAGGGAGTGCATGCAGAGTATGATTGGGAAAGGTTGGTCAGGAAATGATGCCAAGGCCAGTTCCAGAACAAGTAAAACAAAAGGCCTAGGGATTGTAATGCAGGATACAGCACAGTAGGTAACCACTATAGGTAATTATTTTTATGCTCCCTCCCAGCCATCCCATCCCTACAAGCACCTTTTTAATACCATTTGTACTGGCTTATCAAACAGTCACTGCAGTTATGTGGTTTATTTTATTGCAAATGAAGTTATTCTGATGTATAAAAGCTTCAGTTTCATTGAACTGGGGGGCTCCTAGGAGTACTGGTTCTTCCTAATCCTCTTGGGTGGTTCATAGTTTCAACTGCCATTCAGAAACAGTGCAATCCCCACTATATCAGCAACCTTCCATAGGGCAACCCATGCCTGTCATTTAATAGCTGGCATATAGAGAGAGACACTAGTGTTTCAAAGTATTTGCACACATTATCTCATTTGATGCTCAAAGAGATACTGATGTAAGGAGGGTAAGTATTGGTACCCTCATTTTGCAGATTTTTTAAAATGAAGACTCAAAACAATTAAATGATTTATCCAAGGTCACACAGCTAGTAAAAGCAAAGTACTGGAAAGAACCAAAGAGGCCACCCAATCCAACAAATACTGGGATAGGAATCCTATCCACAGTTAATCAATAAGTAATAATAAGTCAATAAGGATTTGCATATTTATTAGGGTCTGGGGGCTAGTCATCTCCCATTCCAGAGAAGTCTCCACCTTTCCTGAAAACCCTGGAAAGTGGGCTTGGCCAAATTCAAGTGGAAGTGTGGTTTTGGGTTCAACACATCATAGGTGAACTCAAGGACACCGGAAAGGGAATAAAGAGCATGTGCAGGTCTGGGGGATCCTAGGGGATCCTTCTGGAATGCCAGAGCCCTTAGTTTTACATGCCCCATGTTTCTCTATGGTCCCACCTGGCATTATTTGTCAATGTGGGAGATGTCTCAGTACCCTTCTGGAATGTAGAGAGGGGATATAGTAGTGGTTCCCAAACTTTTTTGGCCTACTGCCCCCTTTCCAGAAAAAATATTACTTAGCGCCCCCTGTCACATACTATCACCACCCCCTTACAATTATTCACCATCCCCAAATGCACCTGTGGCCATCACTGCCTCCCTGGATCACTGCAGCACCCACCAGGGGGCAGTGGCACCCACTTTGGGAATCACTGGGATATAGCATAGCAGATGACCACAATAGGTATTAATCATGCCTATCAGTTCAGAACTAAAGTAAATATAGAACAATATGAGTAATTAATAATGCAGAGCAGGCACAAAGCTGATGCCCAGTAGAGAACATTACAGATCCAGTACAGGTGATTGATGATACAGAATGGGTCACTGATCCACAATACAGATTCTTCAATTCATGCTTGACTAATGGTGAAACCACAAATTTTGCAGTTCATGTTTAAATGGTGTTAACTGGTGAGAAATAGAAGACCCTGGAGCGTGAGGGTCCTGTTTCCCTCACTGCCCCTCACTGCTCACAGCCCATCACCATTAGATTGAATATGTGGAGTGAATGGGAGTGAAAAGTGGAGGATGACATTGAGGCTGCAAACCTTAGTCACTGGAAGAATAGTACAACCCTACACAGAAATAGGTAAATTTGAAAGAGAAGTAAGTTTTGGAGGAAAGATAATAAAGTCCTTTTTGGACATGGTGAGTTTGAAATATCTAAAAGGCAATTTGTTATGCAGAACTAGAACTCAGGAGAGAGACTGGAGCTGGACATAATGGATCTCTCTGGGTATCACTAGTATTAATTCAATGTGAGCTAAGGAAGTCTCCAAGAGAAAGAATGTAGATCATCAAGAAAAAAGAAATAGCTCAGGGCTAGGCCTTACGGGATACCTGTTTATAGGTGATGGGTAGGATATGATAATGGTACAGCAAAGAAAACTAAAAATAAATCCTCCTAAGGAGAACCAAGAGAAAAGTGTCATGAAAACACAGGAGAAAATATCCAGTAATCAACAGCATCCAAGGCTGCAGAGAGGTCTAGAAGGACAAAGATTGATAAGAGGCCTTAAGATTTGGCAATGAAGAGATCAGTGGTCACTTGGAGAGATCAGATTTAGGTGAGTGATAAGAATGAAAGCCAGAATGTAAAGGGTTGAAATGTGAGTGAAAGGAGAGGAAATGAAGGCAAGGAGAATAGATGACGCTTCCTAAGAGTTCAGCCAATAAAGGAAAGAGAGATGAAAGAGAGATATAGGATAGCATGAAGAGATGGTAGGATCTGGTGAAGGTTTTTTAAGGATAGGAGAGACCTGACCATGTTTGCAGGTGGCAGGGATAGAATTAGTACTGTTAACTTGGAAATAAATACAGAACTTCCAAGTAGTTAGAAAACCCACTCTTTAATGGAGAAAAAGGGATAGGCTCATTAATCTGGCCACCATACAGAGTCATAAATGAAATTCCATACAGAACCAAAGGCTCTGAGACTCTGGGAACTGTATCCCTAGGAGAAGACACCATACTAAATGCCAACTCCAAAGAGATACTGAACCTGAGAGTCTCTTATACCCTTTTGGGAAGCTTACAAAGACTAACCACAAACAGGTGTGTAGACCTCCTAACATTCAGCAGCTATGGCATTGGAGAATGATCAGTTGTAACAAATTAAAGACAAGGGTCAAACTCAGGATCTGGGCTTCTGGAGAGGAATCTTTTATCCAATAGAGAAGCCTCCAAAACAAAAAGGTACTTAACTTCAAATCAAAATAGGTATGCTTAGTACTGGGGTTTCTCAAAAGTAAGGGTAAACTGATTCATCCAGCAATCCATCTTGACAGTACATGGGGGAGAAAATAAAGACTGGAGTGAGATTAAGATAATTGTAGAGAAAATCTGCTGGAAAAAATAAGTTGGGATCAAGATTGCATGCAGAAAGCTTACTAAGGCAAGAAATAATTCCAGGAATATTAAGGTATAGAGGGTAGAATAATTATATATCAGGTTATGACTGGATAAAATAATTTCATAATTCTTGATCATAGGCATGAAACCCTTGTGGGTAATGGCAAGATCAGAGGTGTGCATACAACACTCTGTGTAGCTGAAGGGGAATGGAGGAGATGAAGGGACTTGGAAGGTTAGAGTATTGGGGAAGATGGCTGTTTTAGAGAGGTCATACAACCTGGTGAAACTCTTAGTGGCAAGGACTGGGGAGGTGCCCAGAATCTTACTTTAGGCCTTGTCATAATCAATCCACTTTTCTTGCAGATGAAGCCCAGGAAGCAGAAGCAGTTCACATCCTGGAAACCATCTTAGAAATTCGAGAACACACAGACAAAGATAACCCACAGAATATTCTCTTTATCCTGAAAACGGTGGCAATACTTCATTATCTAATGATGAATTTATCAAAGGCAAGTTTGTATGTTATAGAAAGGAAAGGAAAACTTGAAATAAATTCTCAATTTGCCCAATTGCATTAGACTTTGCCTCCCCGCCAAAAGCCTGAGTCTAGCAATGGTGCACATGTACACACACACACACACACACACACACACACACACACACACACACCCTCTTAAATTCAAAGTAGCTGCAGTTATTTTCAGCTCAGGATTGGTCTCACAAAGAAATCCTGTTTGAGTTAGCTGTGGGGAAAGGTAGGTGGGTAGGTGTGTCCCAGGTGCCTCTTTAGAGGTGATCCTACTTCTGCAGGGAACAGAAGGGGCTAGAGAACCCTCAGAGAGAGTCATCTGAAATGTAGGATTTGATATTTCATCTTTAGGGGAGACCAGAAAATCACAAAATCAGAGTTCTAGAGCTAGGAGTATGGCTTAATGGAAAGTACTTTGATCCAGGAGTGGGCCCCCTACTGGGGGAGGCTGAGATTGGTGGATCATTTGACTTCAGGAGTTCTGAATTGAAGTTGGGTTAAAGCTAAGGGGGGGGGGGGGGGGTCCAGGTGAGGCTCAGCACCACTATAGAATGGTGAGCTATGGGGGTCACCAAGCTGCACGAGAAGGGATGAACTGGCTCAGGTGCAGATCAAAGGGCAAAGAGACGTGGGCTCAGATTCTGGCTCTGTGACCTTGGCTGTCCTTTCTTCTCTGGACCACTTTCTCTTCTATAAAGTGAGAGGTGGACTTAGACAGTCCTTAAGTGCTTCCCTGCTCTATGTCTGTGATCATGTTTCCCTCTCTATCTTATCTTTTTACATTTTAATTCAATAAACATTTACCAGTAGTCACCTATGTGCCAGGCACCATATTAAGTGTTGGCAATACAAAAGGAGGCAAAAGATAGCCCCTGCCCTCAAGGAACTCCCAATCTAATGGGTTCATCTAGTCCTGTGACAACTTTCTTTAGTCTTCTCCCTTTCATTTCAGGCTCATGAACTTGCCGTGAAAGCCTACCTTTTCTCTAAAGAGCTGCCCAATAAAGAAGATATAACTGAAGCCCTTCGAGACCTACTAGGCCTCATTGCTTCCAAAGACCCAGTGACCTTGAAAGCAGCCAAGTTCTTTGCCGGCCAGGGACAATAGAGGGACAAAAGTGGATGCTGAAGAAAGGCTTATAATGCGTTATAGCTGCTATTTCAGCCTAGGAAATTCAGTTTTGAAATCTTACTCTCTAATGTATCCTAACAATACCCATTCTAAGGGAAAGTTGGATTTTGTGAAGAGGGTGTAGAAGTCATACTACTCCTTGATTTGTGTGGCAGGATGTCAGGACATTGGTACATTGTTATGACTTTGTTTTCATGCTTTTTCTTATGTAAATTCCATTATCATAGGAAATTGGGGCATTAGGCTAGGGGTATGCTCCTAGCTATATCTCATTTTGTGCATTAATGTGAGTGCAGTTTCAGTTGAATACAATTAATAAATTAGGGAAATGATTTGCCTTTGACATTTACTAGCTATATGATTCAGGCAAACCACTTAACTTCTCTGGGCCTCAGTTTCTTCATCTGTAAAATGGGAAATTCTTCTGGGGGAGTGGAAGAGGGGAGGTATTGTAAGGGAAGTGATTGGTAAACCTTAAATACTCTACAAATGTGAGTTTTAATTATTGCATCACCAGCATTGTCCCCCACACACATTTTATGGGTTCTTAAGTCTCTGACCAGTTTCTATCCTGTCTCTTTAAGCTCCAAACCTGAGCTCAAAGATACTTTAGAGCAGTGGTTCCCAAACTACCACTCCCTTTCCAGAAAAAATATTACTTAGCCCCCTGGAAATTAATTTTTTAAAAAATTGTAATAGCAATTAATAGGAAAGATAAATGCACCTGTGGCCATCACCACTTTCCTGGATTGCTGCAGCACCCACCAGGGGGCGGTAGTGCTCACTTTGGGAATCACTGCTTTGGAGGCTTTGCATAGATTTCCCCTTCTCTATGGGCTTCCCTATTCATAGGAGGCACAGTGCAGACCCTGGATGACCACCAGTCAGGGATATTATCAAAGCATTCTGCATGGATTGGGGTTGGATGAAGTTACTTGTGAGGGCTCTAAATTGTGATACTGCTCTCAAAGAGCTAAAAAAATTCCTAATAATGACAGCTATCACAATTTCAGAGATTTTGTTTTTATGACTTAATTTTTCATTAAAGCAATACTAGTCACAACATCATTTGAATTTGTCAGATCCTGCAATCCACACATAGCTAAGTGTTGGTGATCAATGATCTTGTCTTAATTCCTTAAAATGTGATTTATTTTTTGTTATCCTCAAATCAAAAACCTCGACGTACAAGGCTGATGAAAATCAACTCCCAATTTCCACTTTACACATAGCTTTCCAAGAGCATACAAAAATTAGGACTTGTATATTTTTATATCTTTGCATCCCTGCAGTGATTTAGACATGTTTGATGCTCAATAAATATGGACTGATGGATCACTGTAGTAAGAGTTGAAAGCAAACGTTGAGCACTTTAAAGTTCTAGAACACCAATTTAGTCGGGGATTTTGTAGAGTAGGTTAGCACAGTATACAGAATGAGCCCTGGACAGGGAGTTGGGAGCCATGAGTGCCATCTTTAGCTTTGCCACTGCTCACCTTGGGTGAGTACAACAAAAAGGCTACATTAGAAGATTCCCAGCTCTGAAATCCCATGACCCCACAACTTCAATTAAGAGCCAGAAGTCACTTGAGAATCAGAAGGAAGAGCTAAAAGAAAGAAGAGAACCCTTTTCCTACCTTGAATTTAAATGTAAGGATATGAAAAGAAGCTAACTTTGGAAGGCTGCCATTCTTTCCAAATGGCTTTCATTACATTCTGAAGTCTGAAGAAACAATTGGTGGTGGTGGTAACTAAAGTGGTTTCCAAGAGGGTGGATCAAATATAGGTAAAGGAGTGAATAAAAAGCAAAAGGGATAACGGGAGAATCCAGTGGGCCAGCTCATAGACTATTTCCAACTCATCACTATCTTTGTAGTCCCAAATTTTTTGATAAAAGATTCTTTTGCATCCATAGTGCCATTCATTTTCTGTCTACCATTTTGTGACCACTACAATAAGTATGATTGCCTATATATAGTTTATCCACATTGTGGACTAGTTATGAACTCTGTGGGTACCTCTCCATCACTGCTTAGTTGGCCTAATGTCCATTTTCCCTACCCATTTATGTTTCTTGGATAGGTTTTCCATCTAGGCCAAGAACACTCATCAGTCAAAAACACTACATTTAAAAGCTCACATCTTCCTTCCACTATCATTGCTGGGTACAAAATAGAATTGAAAGGGGGGCCATTATTGGGCCAGTCTTTCATGTAGGCAGGGGGAAATTCTGGGACTTGCCACCATAGCATCCAGAGATTATCACTGATACCTCTTATTCTATCCTTATCTTTAATGGTCCTCTGGGGCTGCACCCAGAGCAGGTCATCATCTATTATCATTTGAATGATGCTACCCTACCTCCATTAGTTCAGATAATTGAAAGCTATTTGAATTCCCTGTGCACCCATGCTCTGAATGGAAAATGATTGTTTTTCAAAGAGCAGCTGGTATGCAACTGAACATCATGAGTTTGCTTGGCAGTCCCCCCTTCTTTTTTGATAGGAGAATAATAAGTGTAGATTTGGCTTATGAGGCTCATTTAAAAATAGCAACAGAAAGACAGCTACATCTTTGGCAACAAAGACAAAACAAAAGTTGTGTTTCATAGCAGTGGTTTTAATAAAAAGCAACAAAAAACAAGCCATCATTTGTAACTGATCTCCTAAAGGAAGTTGACCAAGTTATTGCTGCATAAACCATTTGGAAATGAGTTATTCTGATGCTCAGGTAAAACATATCCATATCTGTATCTCAAAACAAAACCTCAACTTTCCTAAGAACTCAACTGTAGTATTGCCCTTAGATAGGACACTTCAGTTGCTTTTTTCAGTAGGTTCAGAAACCGAGACTCAAAACCAAGATTTCTCCCATATATGAAAAACACAAATTTTTCAGAAACAGGGGAAGTACATGAGTTTCTAGTGTTATTCTTTGCTTCAAGTTGCATATATATAAAAATTGCATAATGGACTAGAACACATGCCTCGGCCAAACTGGTCTTGTATGCTGCTTTCCTGAGAGTCTGAGCATCATCACCATCAGTGCCTAATCGGATTCAGTAAAGTGGACATCTTAAACTTGGGGAGTACAGTCATGGTCATTCAGGACTGGACAAGCCCCAGAACTGACTGGCTACTCCAGACAAATGGTTTTCTACCTCTAGAAATACAACAGCCTAGAGAGGGATCTTGAACAATATCTTGGGTTTGCAATAAGGAAAATGTGATAAATGACTCTTCATCATAAGGGCCCCCAGCTCTCCCTTCTTGTGAATACTAGAAAGCCTTATAAAATAAGGAAGCTTTAGAACTCTTTTTTTCATCCAACAGGTAGAATGGAGATTCCCCTACTGTATTCTCACTTCCTTCTTCCCCGCCAGCCTTTTCTCCCTGGGTTTCAAGTCATAGAGTGAGTACAGGTGAGGTCCACCAACTAGAATTAGGATATTGGACTTGAAATGGGCCAGCTATCTCAAAGTGATTCTGAAATACTTTCCCCAAGGTCTCTAGGTTCTCCTCTTCCAGCTTTCTTTATCCCATCCTCTTCTTCTTCTTGCTTCTGGGTTAGAAGGTAGCATAGGCAACTTCCCTCGAATAAGACAAATTTTAGGAAGAGAAAAGAAGATGATGGCAAACAAGGAAAACGAGAAAATAATTTAAAAGCACAGTCACTGAATGTCAAAGCTGAAGGGAACCTAAGAGACCGTCTGGTACTACCCCATAATTAGACAGACAGAAAAAAATGAAGCCCATGAAATAGGGGTATGTGTGACTTGCTACAGTCATAGTTAATGGCAGAGCCAAGCCCAAGACCTGGGTCTCCTCATATAGATAGTATTTAGTTACAGGCAAAGATTTTCAATGCTATATCTATTGTCTGAATTGGACACAGCTCAGATTAACAGAGTGGTTAACCTGCTTTGGCCATGGACTGAGCAATGGGAAGAGGTAGGGTTTTCAGAGTGCCAGCTCATCATTAGAATGGTGTGGATAATCAGGAGTGAAGGGAATCGGTTATCTTGTCGATGCCAGTTCTATGCTTTTGTTTGAGGAACAAAAACCGCCCTGTTAAATTTTCAAAAGCTAATTTTCTTTATAATTGTAATCTCAGTGAATCAGAACCATGCTCTTTTCCACTGAGTCGATTTTAATTCTAGTGAGCATCAGAACACAAGATGTCACAATTGTACTGCTCACTGGGAAATCCCCTCAGCCCTGCCAACTCCCTGCGCCATAAATACCCAGGGGAAACTGATACCAGATTGGGAAAGAGAAAGCAAAGGAGGAAACACTGGGCAATCTGCTACACGACCACACAGCTGAGCCTCTCACAAGTGGGCCCATGTACAGCCCCATAACCGGCCAGCCCTGGAGCTGAGGAAAGGCTAAAAACCAGTCTCAAGGCTAAGCAGAAACTCCAGTGGCATCTTCAGGCTAGCCACACTCCTCATACAGCCTCCTGATTATACCATTGCCACCTCCCAGGCCAACAACATTCCTCTTTATATATTCCTGGTTCAGCACAGCCTTATCTTTTTCCACCTCCCCCACCATTTTATCACTTTTCAAGCTATGGGAGCCCATAGTTTTTCATCCCTCAGGAAATGCTCCCCCCAACCCCCCATCATGTAGTGGTATGATGGGGCATTATCGGGTATCATGTAATATATGATTTTAAAATCGGCATGTTCTCTACTGGATCTCTCTGATCACACCACCTTCTACCCAAGGTCTGGTCTCCATTGCCCACCAACACTGACATTTGATGCCTGTGCTATTCTCCTTCACATAGATTGGACTATTCTCTATCCCTTATATTCAATCAAATAGCAATCATTTATGAAGTGTCTATTATGTCCATGCACTGAGAAAGTCTTTGCCCACAAGGATTTTAAATGTTAACAGAGGAAACATGTACATATGTAGCCAGTAGTCTTCTGATATGCAAGTATATTCCAAATATATGCAAAATGAATAAAAAGCAAGTAGGGAGGGATGGCACTAATAGCTAGGGGAATCAGGAAAAGCTTCACGTAGAAGGTGAGGAGAGCTCAGTCACCAAGAAAACCAGAAATTAGAAGAGGTAGAGGGGTGTGTGTGTGTGTGTGGGGGGGGCATTCCAGGAATTTTGCCATCTCTGACACAGTCTATTGAATCTTTCCTTAAAAAAAAATAACCCTTACCTTCTGTCTTAGAGCCAATACTGTGTAATGGTTCCAAGGCATAAGAGCAGTAAAGGCTAGGCAATGGGGATTAAGTAACTTGCTCAGGGTCACACAGATAAGAAGTGTCTGGGTCAAGATTTGAATCCAGGACCTCCTGTCTCTAGGATTGACTTTTATTTTAATTTTTTAATTTTTATTTTGAATATCTTCCCATAGTTACACGTTTAATGTTCTTTCCCTCTCCCCAAACCTCCCTAACCCCCCTTAGCCGAAGCACAATTCCACTGGGTTTTACATGTATCATTGATCAAGACTTAATTCTATATTATTGATAGTTGGACTAGAGTTATCATTTAGTGTCTATATCCCCAATAGTATCCCCATCAGCTCATGTGTGCAGGCAATTGTTTTTCTTCTGTTTCTCCTCCCACAGTTCTTCCTCTGAATGTGGCTAGTTTTCTTTCTTATAAGTCCCTCAGTCTAGGCCTGACTTTTAATCCACCAAGTCACATAGCCCCTAATCTTTTGAGGACCAACTCAGATGCCACTTCTCCAAAGAAACCCTTTTAGTTGAAAGTAATCCTGCCTCTTAAATTTTTCCTTTGGGCCCCTTTTTGTATTTCTTCTCTATTATCTAACAATTCTGTTGTTTCTTTGTCCCTTTCTCTCCAACTACTTCCTCCCCCTAACTCTCATTACATGATATATATGATCCTTGTGACAAGAGTGTGTTATAATGACCATTCTATTTCCACAATGTCAAGTAAGAGTCCTTGTATATGGGTATACATTTTACATGTTTGTAGAATGGAATTTAAGGCCAGTCTGGGGTTCCCCTATTCCATCACCCATTTTACAGGTTTGAGATTATGGCATTTCCCATTCAAATCTGACCCAAAATCAATAAATCATATCATGGGAAACTCTAAAGTAAATAGGTGCCAATAACTCCAGATTGGGTTGCTGGTGAACCTCCTTTCTACTCTTATGGAGCTTTTGGGAAAAGAAGGCAAGGAGAATATAGGTACCTTGAGGATAAGAATGGCTTTGTTTCAATGTTTCCCCAATTTTTACCACTGAGCCATGAACAAAGGAGAAACTTAATAGATGCTTTGTAGCTTGCCAGTTTCTTCTAAATCTACCATCTCTTTCCTGTTGGTTCAACCTGGACTTCTCCAAAAGTCCTTTTATTCACTCTCCTCCTTCCACCCAAGCAAACCCAATTATCATTCTGCCACCCTGCCAGGATCTTTTTGTATGGGCCCTGAGGCCAGGAGAGAGCCTGGTTATACTTGAACCCTGATAGCTCAGAGATAGCAGTATGTGGTGAAAAGAGCTGTAGCTCCAAACTTGGGGTCAGAAGACTTGGAAGTTGAGTCTTGCCTTTATCCATTAGTGAGCTGTATAATTCTGATCAAGTTAATTAACCTCTCAGTTGGTTTCCCCCTTTTAAAAACGGGGATAACTACTTGTGATGGGAAGTTGTCATGAGTCTCAAGCAAGAAAGTGGAAGGAAAAGTGTTTTTGTAACTGAAAAGCTCTTTATCACAGAATGTCAGAGAGCTCACCTAGTCAAAAACCCTTGGTATGGTAGAAGAAAAAAATGAAAGCTTGGAAAGAAGATGGGACTAGCCTAATGAAAGCTGCTCTTATCTATTTCTGTCTATTTGAGTTCATGGATCTCTGAGCTGGAAAGGATCTCAAAGGTTATCTAGTCCAACTCAGCTGCACAGGAATCCCTACTTTATCTTTCGCCTTCCAGTGAGGGGGAGCTGTGTAAGAATGTGTACCTCACTACTGCTGAGCCTGGAAACTAGGAAATGGAACAAGATCAGAAAATCACATGTTAGAGCTAGCAGGGATCTTTTGGTCCAATATCTATTTTACAAAAAAGCTGAGGTTCTGGGGGTGAAGCAACATGTTCAAGTCAGTAGAAAAGCCGGAATAGATCTTCTGATTTCTAGAATGGTGCTCTGTTCTCTGTAGCCAAATATCATAAGATAAGTGCTGATCAGGATCAGTCCTTTTAAGAGGCAGATTCCAAACCAGCACCAGGCTCTGGAAAAGAGGAATCAAAGGATGCTCCAATAGATGCCACGGTAGTAAAGCCAGCTGGTCAAACACCGATCACTCCAGGCACACCTGCACATCCTAGGAGTAATCTCCCAGCAGCCTTGGCCTCAAAAGATGGGCAGTAGCTGGACCTGACCACTAATTTAATCAAAGTTATGATCACCATCTGCTAGGTTCCTTTTTAGCTATCCATGGGTATCCAAAGCTTTAGGACGTACAAGGGAAAGGTATTCTGCCTTTCATGCCTAACCCATGGGTTAGTGTTGAAACTCTAATTCTTAGTCAATTTGAACAGTTTCATCTGATATATTCAAGAGATGCTAAAACTTTAACTAGTTAGGTATCAAATAATAACATTTGTACAACTCAGTGGAACTGCTTATTGGCACTAGGAGGAAAAGAAGATGAATCATGGAAACATGGAAAATATTTAAAAATAAAAATTAAAGCCTTAACTAGCCAGTCCTTGAAATGAAGGAGTGAGGTCCTTTGCTTTCTTTCCTTCTTCCTGTCTCTGAGAGGATTTAGTTAAAAGGATAGTGCCAGGGATAAATCATCCTCCTTATTCTCTCACTGAAATGATAAAACGCCACCCCCACATAGTTTTTTCTCCCATTAAAATGACACACAGCATCCCACTTTATTTTCCCAAGGAAAAAAAATGTCCACACTCCCTAGCCACATTTCTTTCAAATGCTGCCTTTAATAAATTAATCCATTTTTTGGGAAAGGGAGTCTCCTGCCTGTTCTGGGATTGATTCCTTTGTAGCTGGAGTGAGAGGGTCTGAGTATGTAGTCCTCACATGGCTTGGAGCTTACTTGTATTGCTTAGGAGGCCTCTCAGAGATCTAAAGCTAAAAACCAGGGTTCCAGCTACCTTTGCAAGCCCTAACATACACAGATATACAGATACAAGGAATTTTTTTTTCATCAGTGCATAGCAAAATATATTCACAGTGACTCAGCTAGTGGCATTCAAGTTTTCACCAGTCTCAAGATGCTCCTACCAAATAAAAGGAGGTACTATATAGAGCTGGAAATGTATGTTGCACAGGGGAGACACCCTTCACGGGAAGAACAAGGAAATCAAGTGTCCCAGCTGATATACGATTTGGCTTTAAGGCTGTTGTCATACTCAGATGGTCCTTGTAGGCTTTCCAGACTGGAACTGAAGGTGCTGAGAAGCTGCATTCTTTGCTGCTCAGAATGCAAAAATAGATACCTACTGGCCTCTTTCCACCTGAAGTTCTTGAAGGGGGATGGGTATCAGGAGTCCCATCCTGCAGTCGCAGAAGAAGAAGGCCCCCCTTTTCTTATTTCACCTCTTGCAATGCAATTTTCAAATTAGGGTTCGAACTTAGTAACAATTGGCCCCTGGTAGCAATCTTGCGAAGTAGATAGGGCAGAGCATTTCTCCCATTTTACTGATGGAAAAACCAAGGCACAAAGTCCAAGTGACTTGCCCACAGTCATTCAGCCAGGTAATGATTCATCTAGAACCTGAAGCTAGTTTATCTACTCTTAAATCCAAGGTTTTTCCCCACTGAGTCATACTGGGTGCTGCCAAGGGGAAGGAGGGAGTAGCCAGAGCATGAGGCAGAACTGGTGGACACGAGCAAGCAGATTCTATCCTCCCACCCTGATGCCTTGCTGTGACTGCTCCTGGCCTGGGGATGTTCTGATGGCATAGCTCATAGCCAGGAAAGAATCTTTTCTTTGTGCAAGAGAGGCTGGAAAGGAAGGCTTTGTCTTCCTAGTGTCCCGAAGAGAGTATCTCTGTGTGTGAGGGGAACAGCTGCTTCTCCTCTTCCTCCTCTTAATAATCCCTACCTTCTCTCTTACTACATATTGGTTTTAAAAATTTTTTTAAATTTAAATTTTGAATATTTTCCCCTAGTTACATTTATTGTTCTTTCCCTTTCCCCCAAACCCCCCTAACCCCCTTTAGCTGATGCACCACTCCACTGGGTTTTACATGTATCACTGATCAAGACCCAATTCCATATTATTGATAGTTGGACTAGAGTTATCATTTCGTGTCTAAATCCCCAATAATCTCACTATAAATTCTGAGGCAGAAAAGCAGCAAGGGCTAGGCAGTCAGGGCTAAGTGACTTGCCCCGGGTCACTCAGCTGATGAGGCTGTATTTGAACCCGGAACCTCCCATCTCCAGACCCCACACTCTATGGAACAGCTTCTTAAAGAGCTTTAGAACAAACGCACCTTCCCCAAGGGCCTCCCTTGGCTCTGGCAGATGTTCAGACACAAAGCATTTCGTCAACTCCAGCAAAGACAGAACCCAACTTGTACACTGTCTAAATCTCCCCTGAGTGGTAAAAAGGTGCCGTAACCCACCCCAAAGTGAAACATTATCCTTTTCCTCCCTCACTAAATCAGACATGTAGTCACACATTAAATCGGTGCTATCTCAGCTCCATCGGGTGAAGTATAAAATACGCTCTGTGCCTGGTGACGTCCCTCCACGCCGCTCCACAGGCGGCTTAGGTCGATTCCAATGGCACTGTGGAACCCTTTTCTGTCCTGGTGCTTTTAGACAAACCTTAAAACTATGTTGTGAACGTGGCGGCACTGTTATTGTTTACACGTTTGATAGTTGTGTTAAGCTCACGTGAGGTGCAAGATAAAGTGAATGATTTCTTTATTCAGCCCAATCCTGTACATGTGAGCGGCTGTCGTTCTCACCAAAGTGATTCCCGATGGAAAGCTGTAGCTTTGGGCCCCCCAAGCTGTGGCTGCTCAGATCATTCCCCCTGCCCGCCCCGCTTGAACACTTTCATCTTCGGAAATAGACTTCAGTGTTTGTGATACAATTTTTTTTTTCATCCCCAATGACGGTCGATCTTTGGGAGGTGATTCTAATGTCTAGAAATAGTCAAAAGTGACCATAAACTACGGCTGGGGAGAAAGTGTGAGTCCCCCTAATGAAAGGTGACTTATACGGTGCTCCTGGTTTTCTTTTGGTGCCTATAATTGGATCAGAATTCTGTTCTCAAAGCTTTGCAGGAATAAAGGTGTAGACTTCCTAAGGTGAGACTTTGAAGGAGACAACACTTGCTTCTATGTGGCAATTGTGGTATGCTTTTTTTTTTTTTTTAAAGTGTCATTATTTGACAGATATTCCCTGCAGTGGGAATAGTAGTTTCAGATATCCATCTCAATGTCTCTTTCCCAGGGAGAGGTTCATCACCTACTGCACAGGCAATTGGAATAATGGAAAGCACTTAGGGTATGCCCGTGTCAGCCAAAAACAACAAAATAAAAACAGGGTAGGCAATGATTCCTGAAGGGTGCTTCTCCCTCATTTCATTAAGTACATAAATTTAAATTTCCAGGGTTATATTGGACTCCAGAATGTCCCAAAGGATGGGTGTGTTTCCCATTGCTTTGCCCCATTATAATTCCACGGAGCCAAGCCCACATAAGGACCAAGCAGCCCACCCACACCACACCAAATTATGGATCCTTCCATGTGGAAGAGCCACGCTTATTTTCCAGATGTCAACTATGTCATCCATCTAATTGATTTAGCTTACCACACCTAATTCCAGAGAGCCGCTGGAGAGAAATCCAACATGGAGAAGGATTAAAAGGAGAAGAAAAGAAAGGGTAAGTCCCTTGGCTCAATGAAATGCATTTCCAACTGAAACAAAAAGGCTACGGGGAAGTGAGGCGAGGAGAAGGAGGAGGAAGAGGAGAAGGAGGAGGAGGAAGAGGAGGAGAAAGAGGAGGAGAAGCAGATTGGGAGAGGCCCCCAGGGGCCAGGGCATCGCTAAAGCACATCTTTCCATTTTGTGATGGAAACAACAAAGCACTTTGTAGGATGGGCTCTGTTTACAGAGAAGCGCCAATGGAGCCAAAGCCTAGAACAGATCGGATTCCACTTCCTACAAAGTGCTTCCTTTGAACGTGTTAATGGAGATGCTCCCCAATCACTGGATCCTGAGTGACAAAAGAAACAGGTCACGATGAAGCCAAGCTGCTGATCAGTGGGAAGCAGAGGGACGGGTTCTCTAGCACGATGCTGGAAGCGTGTATCCTCTGAGCATCGAATGGCCATGAACAGAAGAGAGCTCATGATGGCATCTGGATCCCACGGCCTTGATCTCTTGGGAGCTTTCAGATATCTCTTCGAGCAGCTCTGAAGGACGGGGCTCTGTCATCGAGAGATGGAAACATGCAGACTACGGCGGCAGAGAGATTCCATGCCTGGCAGTCGGCTGCTAGCACTTCATAGCCAAGTGTCTGTAACCCAGGAACCAAGACCGACTTCACGGGCTGGGGTGTTATTCTTTGTGAGCATCCTTTAAGATGAGTCTTTGTACAAACCACAAAGCCAAGCAATTTTCTTAAATCGTTGTTAGAAAGAATACTGTAAAGTGAGTAAGTGCCCAGATGGGATTGCTATTTTCTGTGCAAATGAACACACATTAGTCAAGATCTTATTCATTCAAAACTATCAGGGAAGCAGCAGGATTTGGTTTAAATGATATCCAAAAGCTGAATTCATTTAAGTTTTAATTCAGAGGCAATCATGTTGTTAATATTGTAGCTGGGGCCTGGCAGTGAAGGGGGTTGGGCCCTGGCCGTGTTTGCCAAAGAATCCCTGATTTCTCCCAGCTCTGGTTCGCTCTCACTGGACGTAGAGCCGCCATTGGTGATGTAAATGCTTTCTGGGCCGGCCTGGGCAGAGGCAGTTCCTTCAGGCTCATTCTTCTCCACAGCGCCAGACACTCCTGGGAGAAGGGCCGTCTTCCCGGTCAGCCGGCGGGGGAGCAGGGACATGGTGTAGTCGGCGATGATCCCCCCCACATCCAGGTTGCACGCCTGGTCGAAGGCCACAAAGCCCACGTTGGCATTTGCCTCGCACACCACGAAGGAGCCATCATCCATGATGAGGAGGTCAATCCCACAGAAATCCATGCCCAGGATGTTGGACACCTGAATGGCCAGCTGCTTGCCTTGCTCGGTGAGTGGACACATGACACCCACGCCACCTGCAAAGGAAGCACATTGACACGATGACAACACTGATGAAGGCCATTTCCAAACACGAGAAGCGACCTATTTATGGAGGCAGAAAGAGATGGATGAAATTCTGGCATGGCAGGAAGTCCCAGGCACAAAACCCCTATGAGGCTGAATGTTTGCTACTGCTAGTTCAAGTGTAATCTCTTTAGCTTTACCTACTTCAAATATTCAGAGGATTAGAGGACCACAGATCTAGAGGCCATCTAGCTCAATCCCCTTATTTTACAGATAAGGAAACTGAGGCCTAGGGAAAGTGACATATGCAAAGTCATGCCGGTAGGAAGTACCTGAGCCAGGATTTGAACCTGGACCCTCTGACCCCAAGACCAGCATAATACTTTTCACCTAATATTTCAAAAGATCTATGATTTCATCCATGTGGGTGCTCCTTCTCCTGACACTGACCACAATAACTCAGTGCTTCAGTAGACAACGAGCCGCTCTACACCAAGAGAGATCAATGTAGGAAGTAAGTAAGGAATAGAGTAAAATTTCATGGATTAGCTTTAAGAGGAAAAGAGGAGATTTTGGATACAAGCCCTGGGAGAGGATTCTGACAAGGAGAAAAGGACTGTGGGAATTTTTACTGGCATTAACAGTTATTCTCTCTACTGGCTTTGGACTGAGCTAGAAGGAGGTTTTGCTCTGGCAATTTTCCCTTGGTGGTCCTAATCTCATGGACAACCTTTCATGATGAACCCCTCTATACTTAGCCAAGTTGGTCCTCAATTAGTCAATTAACACGCATTTATTAATTACCAGTATATAATTAGATTTTGCTCCCCTGGACTCTAAATCTCAGCTTTCCATGTTCCTTCTCATGTTACGTGCTAAAGTAGGGAGGATATATTTTGATGTAGCTCCTCCTTCTCTCTCTTTTCCCCTGATTGTGGCTGGGAAAGCTGGCTTTATGCCAGACAGGAGAATCTATCCACGTGGTTTATTTTTTGTTAGATAATTAGGTTTGAACTTCTATTTCTTTTAGTTTCTTTTCTTTCTACTTCAAGGGATTATTAATAAACCTTGTAAAATATAATACTTGGAGTTATTGGATATTAATCTTAATCTTACACCAGTTAAATGTCAGGTGCTGTGCTAGGTGCTTGGTATACAAAGAAAAAGTTCAACAATCTCTGCCTTCACTGATCTTACCATCTCTTGGGGGTGAACAGAGACAGCAGGCACATATATAAGTAGATGCAAGATAAAAAATATATATATATAAATTTATTTTTTAAAAAGGAGATATACCATGTATAACCCAGTGGAACTGCTTGTCAGCTTTTGGAGAGGGGAGGAAAGAGTGGGGAGGGGGATCATGAATCATGTAATCATAGAAAAATATTCTAAATAAAAAAAGGGGGGAAATAAATAAATAAATAAATGAGATATACAATGCAACCCTGGGCTTAAGAAACTTGGAGCTCTTTAAGAGGCAGCCAAGTGGAGCAGTAGAGAAAATGCTAGACCTGGAGTTAGAGTCATGAGTTCAAATGTGACTTAACATTTATTAGCTGGGTGACCCTGAGCAAGTCTACCTCAGTTTCTTTTATCTATAAAAAGGGGATAATAATAGTACCTATCTCCCAGGTCTGTGGGAAGGATAAAATGAGATATTTGTAAAATGCTTTATAAATCTTTAAGTGATCTATAAATGCTAGCTAACATTATTATTAATGCTGTTATTCTCCAACATGGCAGGATTACGCTTAACTAGCAAAGCTCCCAAGAGCTCAGTGTCCAGCCTTAGAGTAGGACTTCTGCAGAGAGTTAGCCCCACAAATAATGTTAGTTTTTTTTAAAGCTCTTACCTTCTGTCTTAGAATCAATGTGATGTATCTATTCCAAGTCAGAAGGCGTAGTAAGGGCTAGGCAACTGGGGTTAAGTGACTTGCCAACGGTCACACATCTAGGAAGTGTTTGACACCATATTTGAACCCAGCACCTCCCATCTCCAGGCCTGGCTCTTGATCCATTATGCCACTCAGCTGCCCCAATAATTTTTAAATATTCAAATTCTGAGGCCCATGAGCTGTTGCCTCAAGATCAATAGTCCTTTCCTGACCTAACAATTTAAAGAGATGCCCCTTCTGTTTTTAGCTGGAAAATGTGTGCCAAGGTAAGCAACATGGCAAAATTCTAGTGGCATCTGGGCCCTAGAACAAAAACAAGGATTCTTCTTGGTGATTTAAAAGGCAAAACAGTGCCACAAAGGCATTTGTGTCTAGGTGCTCCCTATGGGCACAGTGCAGAGCTAATGTGGCCAGGTCTAATTCAAACTACAGAGCATTTAGCTAGGACAGAAAGGGTGAGCTTCAATGACCATAAATGCAGACAATAATTTCCCATTTTGGAGCCCCAAATGTTCACTTCTGAATATTTCGTCTAAAAACATCTTGGCCTGAAGATGGTTTTTATCATTTTAAAGATGGGTAGACTGAGGGCACATCTTACAACTAGTTAACACTGGATCTAAAATTAAAATAAATGTCTCCTATGAGAAAATTTGAATAGCAAGTCCAGCCTGTCTCTGGCTTCTATCTCCAAGTATCTGAAGGTGGTTATGTGGAAAAGGGCCTGATTTTGATTGGTTCCAGACAACCGATCTAGGAGAAATGGGTAGAAGTTGCAAAGGGGCAAGTTTCAGTTGTAGGTCAAGAAAAGACTCCCTGACTAAAAGGAAATGGGCTGCACCTGCAGGGAGGCAGGGAGGCAGGGAGGCAGTTAGGTTCCTCCTTACTGGAGGCCTTCAAACAAAACCTATGGCACAACTTGTGTGTTAGCTTATAGAGGAGACTCTTGTTCAAATATATATGGACTATGAGGAGGGAGGTTCTAGGACAAAATGCTGTTAGTCCCCTCCCTGGACTTATCCTTATCCTTTTCTAGAATTGCCAAAGGCAGGAATAAGAAGTGGCAGGGTCAGTGTTCCCTCCCCACTCCCAGTTCCCACTGCACGGGATGGAAAATCTATCTCTGCCCCAGTGAGAGGAAGGTGAGAAGAAGCTAAAAAGCAAGCCGGAGTTTGTACTTTGGTGTCTACAGAAGGCCCAGATCCCAGGCCCGAGTCCTGCAGGAAGACCATACAAGGCTAAGGAAGCTAACTGGCAGGGAGTGCCAAGCTCGGTCTTTTTCATTGCAGAGGCTGGTGTCGATGTGCCAGCATGGATGCTGGGCCTCTTGGGCGACGAGCCCTTACAAATCTCTTCTGTAACATTTTCGTTGACTGAGCCAGCCCACAGTAATCTTTCCTGTAAACTCCTAAAGGGCTTAAGGTCGGTATTACTTACTTGGCACCTATGTGCTACTTTGGGTATCAGTGTATGGATTAATGGGGGGATGACCAGAGGCCAACATCTATCTCCAGTTCTGCTCTTGCCTCTTCTAAATTCTTTTACTCATTATTTGCTCCTGCTCCCACACTCCAGGCTCCCTGATTTCCCTAGACTTTTAAGATGGTCTGGGCACAGCTGATGTAGACCCCATCAGTCACTACAAATCTGAACTCCATCCCCTGGTAAATCTGCAAGCAAGAACTTCACCTACAATCCCCCCCTGGACTTATGGCTCCTCTCCAAAATCCCCTCTGCCATCTTCCACTCCCATTTTTTATTTTTATATAAATCAAAAGATGGAAATGATAGACCTTGGGACCAAAGCCCCACCTCCAAAGCCCTAGTAAAACCTGGCAGGACATCAGGATTTTCCTGTCAGGCCTAGACAAATGACCTCCACATCGCTGACCACCAGGCCTGGGAACTTCCCACCCCCAAAGCCAACCCCCTCAGAACCATCCAATGAACTGAACCCAAATAACCCCACTTTGACCAATAGAGGCAATCCAGATAACCTCATCTCAGACAACCACACTATAAGAAACTACTCCCTTCTCTACTCAGGTGGAGATCAATAGTTGTCCACTGGTTTGGGGTTCCCCCCTCATTATTCCCCCCCCATCCCACTGCCATTGGCCTCCCTTCCCCCACTCCCCACCCCCTCTTTTCCTCTAAATAACACTTTGTTATATTACTTCACTCTGGGTGTCATTTGCCTCAAGGTTGGACTGACACTGAAGGTTTCAGAGAGGAAACCCTAAGGGTGCAATAAATACACAAAAAGGCCAGTTTGCAACAGTATGGATTCAGGCACAACTAAGGATGCTCTCTGCCAAGGAAATGTTTCTGAATTGTTCTTGGGGGAATAACAAAGATTCTCAAGCTTTTAGTCTGAGGCCTACTGAGAAGGGGAGACATGAACATTCTCAGGTCTTTCGAGGGACCATTTCCTCTTCCTTTATTTGCTTAGACAACCTAAAGATGCTTCCTACTTCCATTCTACAGCCTCCCTGAAGGTCCTGCTCTGGATCCAGGCCCCCAAAGATGAGGGAGGCCATTTCCCATTCATCTGTCCCTGCGCCTGCTGGGGCCCTGTCTCCAACCTCCTAGACATCTAGCCCATGCAAGCCCCTGGCCCATTTCTCTCTGCCCTGTGACGTCCGGCTGAAGCATCTTCACTAGCTCTTTGTTGAATAGTATACTTCCCACGTGGCTGTTCTAGACGTCACCACTGTCTCCAGAAATCATCTCTCTGTAAGACAGCATCAATTCTGCCACGGGCCCCTCCTCAGGACCCCCTGCCCCTCGGGCCTCTCCCTTGCTGGCTAAGAGAGCTGCTTACGGCCTCCTCCTCGTCATCTCCCACTTGGCTATGGATGTTCATCATGTCCCTACACTTGGGCGCCCTCTCCTTCCCCCCAGCATCTTCTCGCAGGTTGTCTTTCCCCACTAGAGCATGAGCTCCTGGAGGGCACGGACCGTCCTTTCCCTTTCATTGTGTCCCCACGGCTTAGCACAGTGCGTGGCACACGGGAGATGCTTCCTACATGCTTACAGACGGCTGTCTTGAGCTACCCCTTCCGTTTAGTCTCCTGGGTGGCCATGCGGCCTTGATGTCTTTCCTTGAGACCCCCAGCTTCAGATCGGCTTTCTCAGCCAGCCTGAAACAGATTCGTGCTCCCATTCTACCTACAAGCCTACAGGAATGTTATCTCTAGTTCCCAGTTTACTTGTGGGGTAACTGACACACCCAGAGCCCAGCCAAAAGCCCGAGCTCCCTGCGGCTCAGGCTAACCTTCACCCACTTATTCCAGTTCTCTCCCGTGACTCATTGCTTGGGTATTCCCAGGGGAAGGGTTGGACTTTTTAACTCTGAATTACACTCTTAAGAGTATAATTTAGGGGGCAGCTGGGTGGCTCAGTGGATGGAGAGCCAAGCTCAGAGAGGAGAGGTCCTGGGTTCAAATCTGGTCCCACACACTTCCTGCCAGGGTAAGCCTGAGCAAGTCACTTCACCCCCATTGCCTAGCCCTTACCACTCTTCTGTCTTGGAACTAACACACGGTATTGATTTTAAGAAGGAAGGTGAGGGTTTTAAGGTGAAAAAAGTATATTTTAAACATACAATAACAGAATATGCCATGAAATGCTCAACAAAATTTAGAACGAAGCGGTTCAGTCGTGTGGTCTTGTCCTTCCAACCAGACTAAGCTCTGCTCCTAGCAGCCTATCATCTTCTAAGTGTCTCCGTGGTGGGGCCTGTCAATTCAATTCAGCAAATGTACTGGGGCCTGATGAGTCCTGGGTGCTGGGAGTAACGGAGAAGAGTGAAAGTCAGTCCTGTATAATCACTAAAATAGCACAAACAGAAAGAAGATGAAGATGAACAACCGTCCGCCGAACCCACTGATCCCAGCGCCCGGCCTGGAAGAAGAGATGTGACAGTTACTGTCTCTCCCTTCTCCACAGCAGTGGGGACTACGGTGCCGGGTCAGGGCGCTGCTTTCCTGCCACAAGCAGCTGCCTTATTGGTTTGGGTGTATTTCTTTCTACTTCTTTTCTTTTCCTTGTTCTCTTACACAAGTGAGGGAGAGGTGAGATCTACTCATAAATGGAAATGATGTAAAAGGGGGCAGCTGGGTAGCTCAGTGGATTGAGAGTTAGGCCTAAAGACAGGAGGTCGTGGGTTCAAATCTCAGACACTTCCCAGCTGTGTGACCCTGGGCAAGTCACTTCACCCCCATTGCCTAGCCCTTACTGTTCTTCTGCCTTGGGACCAATACATAGCATTAATTCTAAGATAGAAGGTAAAGGTTTAAAAAAAAATGATGTAAAAACAAAAGCTATTAATAAGAATTTTTTAAGCTAAAAAAAAACAAAAAACAAAACACAAACAAAACCCACTGTCCCTGCCCTCAAGGAACTTATTTAACTTGCATTCTATAGTGGTCCAGTGGATATAATACTAGGCCTGAAGTCAGGAGGCCCTGATTTCAAATTCTACCCTACTCACTTTACTAACTGTAACCCTGGGCAAGTCAGAATCTCTGTTTCAGTTTCCTCATCTGTAATATGAAGATAAAAAAAAAAGCACCTCCCTCCCAGGGTTGTTGTGAGGATCAAATGAGATAGTATTTGTAAAGCATGCTGCACACCTTTAAGCACTGTATAAACACTATTATTTTATTCATTATTCAGTTAAGTAGTGCAGTGGATATAGTGCCTGGCCTCGAGTCAGGAAGACCTGAGTTCAAATCCAAACTCAGACACCTAAAAGCTATATGACTCTAGGGAAAAAAAAAAATCACTGCTTGCCTCAGTTTCCACATCTGTAAAATGGGGATAATAGTAGTACTACCTTCCCAGGGTTGTTGGGATCAAGGAGTGCTAAGCACAGTGCCTGGCACTAAATCAGTGTTAGCTAACATTATTATTATTATTTTCATTATTTTGTTTACTACCTGCTACCAAAGGGTAACAAAAATGTAAACTGAAAACTTGCTTGACCCAAGAATTTCCTAAAATAGTGTGAGACAAGGAAACCAATCCATTGAAAGCTGAGAAAATAAAAGAAACCAAAGTTTACTTGCAGGCATTTTCCACTGAACAACCTGGCAACACAGATACTACAAATATGATTATCCCCATTTACAGATGAGAAAAGTAAGGCTGGGAGAGGTTGACCCACCAAGTTCCACAACTAGGAAAATGGAACCAAGAACTAGTCTTCTGACTGGGGACACACTGCGATATAGAGGACATGGTGCTGACCCAGGAGTCAGGAAGACCTGGGTTCAAATCCCCTTCCTAACATTTATGCTCTATGACTTGGGAAATTCCCTTCACCGCATTGATCCTCAGTTTCCTCACGTGTAAAATGGTGCAGGGCCCCCCTCAAAGGGTGACGGGAGGCTAGCATGTGCGTGTGTAAGCCTCAAAGCTACCCTCGGATGTCTGCTAATGTTATCCTCGTTGCTGTGGCGGCAGCTGCTGCCAGGACTCTGAGTCCCGGTGAGGTGGGTCCCTTCCCCCGGGTACCTCCTGCTGACCGAACACGGCATTCACCTCCCCCCCCCCCCCCCATTGGTCAGTGATTGATTACCCGGGTGGTGCCTGTCCTTGTGATGTCCTTTCCTCAGGCTGGGACTGAAAGGAGGCGGAGCCCTGGGCCGGGATTTCCCGCCATTTCCTCAGCAAAGACCCTACTGCTGACAGAGTTCGAGGAGGGGGGCCGTCTTGGAGGTCCGGCCAGCGCCTGACCCGCGTGGGTGCAACTCTCTCTTCGGCGTCTGTCCTGGCCCCTCCGACCAGCCCCAAGGCTGGCTGCCGGCTGTTCTAGTGCCTCGGCTAAAGCTGGCACGCGGGCATTCCACACCCCCTTCTCGGGATATTTCCACGAGCGCGCGCCCAAGCCCTGAGCGCCCCGGCCAAGCCCTGAGCGCCCCGGCCAAGCCCCAGCCGCCTTACCTAAGGAGCAGTTACTCTGCATCCTCCCATCCGTGGAGCAGCGGAGCATGGAGCCGATGACGTGGCCGCCCACCACCACCACGCGGATGTCCTTGCCGTGAGATTCCTTCACATATTTCTGAAACAGGTAGGGAACGTCGTGACGGACCAGGTGGCAGATGTCCGATAGATGGTGTTTATCTCTGGCCAGGAAAACGGCTTTTCCTTCGAGATGAATAAAGACACAGAAAGAAACAAAGAAAGCAATTATTCACGGTCTCTGCCCACCTAAGTTTCCTATGTGTTACTTCACTTGAACCCATGCCTCGCGTTTAAGTTTCCCTGACCTTACCTTGCTTTGGCCTCTGTCTACTTTTCACGGGCATGCCTCGCCTTCCTGGGCTCTCCTCTGGTTTTCGTAAAAGTGCAATTCTTCCACTAATTTCATTGTTGATTTAATAATGACAATAGCTGGCACTCCTACTAGGCTTTGATTTGCAAAGGGCTTTTCCTCCCTGCAAATCCTGTGAGGGAGGTGCTATTATCCCCATTCACAGATAGGGAAACTGAGGCTGAAGGAGTGGCTAGCCCAGGGTCACACAGGAAGTGTCCCAGGCAGGATCTGAATTCCAGTCTTCCTCCAAGCAGAGCACCCTATCCCCTGCCCCACTACACAGGGACTCTTTCTACCCCGCAGACTATAATGCCTTCGCACATTAACGGGCAGTGTAGGGAATTGCTGAGGCCAAACATAACCCATCCCTGATGACTGGCCTCTTTGGCTTGGCTGGTCCTTCTCAGTCACAACGAGAACCTTCGCCTCTTTGCAGGAGCAGCTTTTAAGAAGCCAGGATCACAGTAATACCGCTACTAAGTCAAAGAGATTTTTAAAAATTGGGAAAAGACTTGCTGGTACAAAAATATTTCTAGCTGCTCTTTTTGTGGTGGCAAAGAATTGGAAACTAAAGGGATGTTCCTCAATTGGGGAGTGGCTGAACAAACTGGATATATGATGGTAATGGAATACTATTGAAATCTAAGGAATGATGTACAGGACGATTTCAGAAAGAGCAGGAAAGACCTACATGAACTGATGCAGAATGAAATGAGCAAAACCAGCAAAACAGTGTACACGGTAAGAGTAATATTGTGGAATAATAAAATGTGACAGACTTGGCTATTATCAGCAATACAATGATCCGGAACAAATCTAAGGGACTTGGGGGAAAAAAAAATGTTACCCACTTCTAGAGAAAGAACTGTAGGAGTAGGAATGCAGATGAAAGCATATGATTTTTCACTTTATTTGGGTATATGTTTGGGGGTTTTGGCACTTACAAAAATGAATAATATAGAAATGTTTTGTGTGTAATACATGTATGACCCAGATTGAATTGTCTGCCAGCTCTGGGAGGGGGGAGAATAGAAAGGAGGGAGATAATTTGGAACATATAACTTCAGAAAACTTATGTAGAAACTTTTTATGCATAATTGGTAAAAATAAAGTATCTATAAAAAATCCATTTAAATTGCTAACTTTTGTTTTTACATTGCATAGATTTCTCTCTATGTCATCAACCTCCCCTCTTCCAGAAAGCCATCCTTTATAAGAAAGGATTCTTTTTTTTTTTTTAAACCCTTGTACTTCAGTGTATTGTCTCATAGGTGGAAGATTGGTAAGGGTGGGCAATGGGGGTCAAGTGACTTGCCCAGGGTCACACAGCTGGGAAGTGGCTGAGGCTGGGTTTGAACCTAGGACCTCCTGTCTCTAGGCCTGACTCTCACTCCACTGAGCTACCCAGCTACCCCCTGAAAGGATTCTTTTTAAAGGAAAAGAATGAGAAAAAAAAATCAGCAAAATTGATTAACATTAAAAAAAGTTCTGTTATGGTATGCCATGCTCTATACCCGCTGACCTCCCACATCTACAAAAATATCTTCTCATCTCATCTTTGGGGCCATCTTGCTTGCTCCTCCCAACAAGGCATTTGTGAGGCAGGTGTGATTATTTTCCTCATCTATAATTTTGCAACCTTCAGTTTTGATTTTGTGGTAGTTATTTTCTCCATTCATCTTTTTATAGTCATTTTGTATGTGTTTTCTTTGGGTGGTTGTTGTTCAGTCTTGTCTGATTTTTCATGTCCCCATTTGGGGTTTTCTTGGCAAAGATACCGCAGTGGTTTGCCATTTCTTTCTCCAGTCCATTTGACAGGAAACTGAGGAAAACAGGATGAAGTGCCTTGCCCAAGGTCACACAGCTAGGAAGTGTCCTGACTCCAAGTCCAGCACTCTATCTATCCTCTGTGCCACCTCAGTTCATTCTGCATAAGTTCAGGTTTCTTTGTATTCATCATATTTGTGATTTCTTGTAGCATAATAATATTCCATTACCTTCACATACCACCACAGAGTATTTAACCATTCCCCAAACCCTGCTTTGGGACAACACTGCTGCTGCTACATCTTTTTAATTCTTACTTAGAATCAATATGGGGCAGCTGGGTAGCTCAGTGGAGTGAGAGTCAGGCCTAGAGACAGGAGGTCCTAGGTTCAAACCCAGCCTCAGCCACTTCCCAGCTGTGTGACCCTGGGCAAGTCACTTGACCCCCATTGCCCACCCTTACCACTCTTCCACCTATGAGACAATACACCAAAGTACAAGGGTTTAAAAAAAAAAGAATCAATATTCTTAGATAGAAGAGAGGTAAGGGCTAGGCAAATGGATTTAAGTGATTTGCCTGCAGTCACAAAGCTAGGAAGGATCTGAGGCCAGATCTGAATCCAGGTTCTTCTGATTCTAGGCCTGGTTCTATCCACTGTACTACCTAGGTGCCCCTGGAAACATCACTTCTTGATTCCAAGTCCCATGATTAAGAGTAATCTCTGTGTGCCTGCAAGAATCAATAGCAAAACAACTATCTTCCAACTTCTTATGTATTTGAGGTCCAACTCCTGCAAGTCAAAGGATTATAGAAGTAAAACTGGAAAGAGCCTCAAATGCCACCTAAGCAGACTCTTTCATTTTGCAGACAAGGAAATTCAGGCTCAGGGAAGTCTGACATCTTACCAAAGGTCACACTGGTGGTAAATGCGATGAAAAACAAGCTAGGTTTGTGGCATTATAAAAGCAACACAGGGAGATTCAGTATGAGCATCTCCTGTAGCTTACATCAAACAAAGGGGTGGCTTTCTAAGAATTTGCAGCATCACCTCTAAAGAAGGACTTGGAATCTTTATGAAACTTTAATAAAAAGAAATGTAAAACTGTGAGGGATAAAAGATCTTGCTTGGCTAGAATGCTGGACCAAATCTAACTGCGTAAAATTTAATAGGGATTAATGTAAAATCTTACACTTGGGCTCAAGTATAAGGTGAGGAGGTGTGATTAAATGGCACTTTATTGGTAAAAGGTATGGGGGTAGTGGGTTGGGTTTTGAGGACTAAAAACTCCTCCCCAAATAGCAAAAATAAAAAGAAGATTAAATTTTTAAATCACAATATGAGTCAACAATGTGAAATAGCAGCTAATAAAATAAAAGCTAGTGATAAGCTAGAGAGAAAGGCAAACAAATTAGTGGCCTTGAAATCATGCCAACATTATCAGATGAAAGGAAAAGGGGTTTTTAGCCTAAAGGAAGAGAAGTCAGAGTAAAATATAATCACATGTCCAAGTACTCAAAGGGTTGACATATGGAAAATATGTAAGATTAGTTCTGCTTGGCCCTAAGAGGCAAAACTAAGTGAAAGTAAGAGAGGGGTAGATTTAGGCTCAAAACAAGAAAAAAGTTCTACCAAGTTGAGTTCCCCTCAAATATACTATGTACCTTGGAGGCAATAGTTTCCTCCTTCCTAGGGATCTTTAGATGAAGGTTAAATTTGAGGTTTCAGGGAGTTTCAGTCAGTTACAGATTGGAACTCTGAGGTCCCTTCTAATTTGGAGATGCTGTGATGGATGAAATTTGGAGACCAAAAATATATGATCAAAGTACTTAAAAGCAACAAGCAATAGAACTCAGGCAGTTACAACACTAGAAGTACTGGAATTTAAGGAAACCTTGAAGGACCAATCTATATCAATTGATGCAGGGAAGTTTAGTGGCCAAGTGGATAGAACACAAGGCCTAACATCAAGAAAAATCTTTCTGAGTTCAAATCCAACCTCAGACACTGTACTAGGGCATTCATTTAACCTTGTTTGCCTCAGTTTCCTCTTCTGTAAAATGAACTGGAGAAGGAAATGGCAAACCATTCCAGTATCTCTGCCAAGAAAACCCCAAATTAGGTTATTAAGAGTTGTACAGAACTGGACAAAACACTATTTTTTTAACTGTACAATAAGGAAAATAGAGATAATAGAATGAAAATTTTTATTTTAAAGTAAAATCATGTTTTATGTCAGTAGTTTTAATGGAATGCCTATGGAAGTCCAGAAACCAGAGATCTGCCCATTAGGATTAAGATTAAAGGGCAAGATTCTAGTCTACCAAAAGAGATAAAAGTCAGGGCCACCTTCCTGAGGGAATTAGAGTACTAGTCAGATAACCAAGGCAGAGATATAAATTTATTATGCCTGGGTAACATGGAAGAGCTTGATCACAGGGGAATAAGGCAAGAATTCAGTACCTGGAAGTGGGGCAGAAGACCAATCAACAAACCTTCCTAGCCAAAGATTCTTTACATTCCATCTGCCTAGGAGAGGGATTGGTTTGGGAGGAGTCAAGATGATGGGGCAGCAAAATGAAACATGGAAGCTCCCCTCAACAAAATTCCAAACAGATCCAGAAGGCATGCCAGACAAAATCTTGATTCCAGAATCCAAGAAAAAGTCACAGGGAGTTATTTTTCCTACCTAGGTCACAGGATTGGGAGACAGAAAGTAAGTCTATGGATACTGGGGATTGGGTCTAGCCAAGAATATGCCATGAAGAGTATCACAATACCTAGCAGCTGAAAGAGGCCCAAGGTTGTGCACTGGGGCAAGAGAAGGTCCCAGACCCATAGTGGGGCCCCATGACCTTATGTGGGTTAGGGGAACATGTGCCAAATGGCAGCTTTGTCACTCATTACCCAGTTCCAGATCACACCACCAGAGTGGACTAAGGAGTGTATCTATACCCAGGGGAGGCATTCCAGGATAAGGGGAAAAAGAAGAAAAGCTAAGGTTTCTCATAACAAAAACAACTGACCTAGAAGACAGATCAGGAAGAAAAAATGTAAGGATCATAGGACTACTAGAAAATGATAAAAAACTATAAAAAAGATCCTAAATATAATAGTTCAAAGAATCAGAAAACTGCCTGGAACCCTCAGAAACAGAGAAAAGTAGAACTTTAAAGAATCCACTGGTCACCTCCAGAAAGAAATCCCAAAATGAAAATTCCCAGGAATATTGTTGCCAAAATCTAGAGCAGTGGTTCCCAAACTTTTTTGTCCTACTGCCCCCTTTCCAGAAAAAATATTACTTAGCGCCCTGGAAATTATGAAACTATCTACTGAACTCAGAATAGAATGTATTACAAAAAAAAAGTGTGGCCATCACTGCCTCCCTGGATTGCTGTATCACCCACCAGGGGGCAGTGGCGCCCACTTTGGGAATCACTGAATTCTAGAGCTTCTAGGCCAAAGGACAAATACTATAAAGAGCCAGAAAGAAAGAATTCAAATATCAAGGAAACAGGATCAGGTTTATAGTCACTGATTTAGCAGTCATTAATATAAAAAAGTGGAGAGGCTGGACTATAATATACCCAAAACAGACCTTTAATGAAATATAGAGTTTTCAAGTATTCCTGATGAAAAGACCAGAGCTGAGTAGAAACTTTGAAAGACAAAAACAGGAGTCAAGAGAAACCTAAAAGGTAAATGTAAATAAACAATCATAAGAAACCATACAAGGATAAACTGCTTATCTTCTAATTTGTGTTCTCTCTGAAACTTATTATCATTAGAGGTCACAGAAAGGAATCTAATTAAACAGAAGGCTAAGGTGTGTTCTGTTATTTCTTGATGATTTTAAAAGTAGAGGAGGGAATACATGGAGTGAGAAGGGAAAGAAAGTTTAGTGAAAATTATTTCATATAAATGGGGTACACAAGTAGAACTTGATACAAAAAAAGGGAAAGGGACAGAATTGGGGAGAATCTGACACTACAGCCTCACCCATCTGAACTGGTCAAATGAGTTAAGAAAACACAAACAGAGTTGGGTATAGACATTTTGTTCAACAGGGAAATAGGAGAGAAAGGAGAGAAGAGAGAAAGGGAAGGAAGATTAAGAGAGGAATCGGTCTCAAGCAAAAACAACTCTTAAGGGATATACAAAAAAAATTTATAACTTTTTGAAGTGGCAAGAATTGAAGTCTGTGGTAGTGCCTATTAGTTGGACAGTGGCTAAGTTTTATGGTATATAATTGTGATGGATTACTATTGCACTATAAGAAATTGCACTAAAAGAAAATGATGAAGAAGATGGTTTCAGAGAAACCTGGGGAGACTTATATGAACTGATGGAGAGTGAAGTGCAGAACCAAGGAAACAATTTATATGATGATAGCATTATTGTAGAGACAAAAAGCTTTGAAAGACTTGGGAACTTTGATTAGCTTAATGACCTGCCATGTTCCCAGAAGACTGACAATGAAACATGCTATACATCTCCCAATGGAAAGATAAGACACTTGGAGCACAGAATGAATATATATATATACACATATATATACATATATATGTATATATATATGTGTGTGTGTTTATGGACATGTGTGTATATGTACATATACACAAATATAGACTTATAGAGAAAGATATACAGATATATAAAGATAACATAGTAAGAGAAATTGTTATATTCACATCCTGGGAATTGATGGATGCCACCTTTGAATGACAGGGGAGGCAGTTGGAAGGCATAGAATGTTCCCAGATGCCATGAGCCAGGGGTAAACGTCAGTTGTCCTGGCAGTATAAATTCTCCTGACAGCCACTTGAAGGGGTCTTTGGTCTTTGGCCTTTGACCTTTGGGGTTGGGTGGGCTCTTTAGATCACTAGGTCTCTGAATCTTTCTAGCTCTTTAGGTCTCTGGGTCTCTGGGTAGTGAAGGGAGGCTGGGAGGTCTATGAAGAAGAGGGTAGGAAGAATTTGAATATTTCCTGAAGTCTGTGAGAGCTAGTACATCACCAAACACTGAAAGTGAAAAGCTGAGAGAATAACATCACCAACACAGCTGCATCAACAGCAGTTCCTATTCTCTGGCTTGGCTGTGGCCAGGTCTGACCAGAGATAGAGGGAGAGGTGAAATCTCAGGCCTCCACCAGATCAGTAGCCTCCAGTCCTGATTGTTAATTAGTCTAGTAGATAATAGATCAATAGGGTTTCCAATCCCCAATCCTTGACCTTGTTATCCTTTCCCTACTTATAAAGAGTGTTCAATAACAAGTACTTTCCTGAGTGATCTTTCTATCATGGCCCTTGGGAAAGTAGTCAAACACAGATCCTGAACATTATCCAAGGCTGATCAATAGTCCATACCAATCTATCCAGCCTCAGGTTGGGCCTGGAAAGGTTAACTATCTATCTAACTTCTCAAGGGACCTTACTTGGGCAGCTGCTAAAGGAATTTTTAACAGGTTATCAACCAAACCTGTTAGAGAGAAAGGGATAACTTACAGCAGCAGCCAGGGTGATAGGAGTAGGTGTTCCTCCCACCAACTGCAGCTGAGGAGATCATAGACAGATGCACATCATCACCATAATTATACATCTATATCTCCCTCTACACACATTATTTCTTTAACAGATGTCAGGTGAAGAAATCATTTTAAGCCTCAGTTCAGCATCATGGAATGAAGAAAATTCTGGATTTGCAGTCAATGGAACTGGGTTCCAATATTGGTTCTACTACTCACCAGTATGACATTGGGCAAGTAATTTGAAGTCTCTTGAGTTTCCTTACCTTAAAATGGATAGGGTTAGACTATGACCTCAGGTACTTTGGGCAATGAAAAGAGCCCTGGATGTAAAGTCAGAGTCCCTGGGTTCAAACCCTGCCTCTGTCATTTAATACCTATGTAGCATTTGGCCTTGCTTCCTCTTATGTGGAATGGGAAGCTGAATAAGATGACCTCAGAGGTCCCTTATGTTACGGTTCTAGGATCATATTATCATAAGGCTCCTTTCAGAACTAGAGTTTCTGAGGATGATTTGATGAAATATTTCCCTCCCTCCCATATGGAGAAATTCTATCCTGTCCAAATTAAGAGTTAGAATCTGTCAAATGTGCTCTTCCAAAATATAGAGTACACGCCAAACTATTCCTGAATTTCTCCTCAAGTTTCCTATTCTTACTTGAGCAACTGACTCCATCTTACTGTTTATCTGGTTTTATTGTTAGTAACATTCTTGAAATTTTGGTTTCCATATTCTATTTTGTTATACTATTGATAGTCTTCCTAAATTGTAACATAATAAAATATATAACCAGGAAAAATAATTTAATCCTTTAAAAGGTAGATGAGCAAACACGTAGAAATTCTATTGTGACTAACTCTCACCACCAGGAGTATTTAGGTGGGATAGGGTCACTTGAGCAGAAGTGGCCAGTTCATCTTAAGAATTCAAGAAAGAGAAGAGGAGAAAAGAAGGCTAGTCATAGTCTCAATGGACTCTAGATTCAAAGGATGCAGATTCAGAGGAAGGGTGGGTAGGATCCCCTGGATGACAATTTTTTAAAACCCTTCTGTCTTAGAATCGAATCAGAGGACAGGCAAGGGCTAGGAAACTGGGGTTAAGTGACTTGCCTAGGATCATATGGCTAGGAAGTGTCGGAGGCCAGATTTGAACCCAGACCCTCTTTACTCTAGACCTGGTGTTCTATCTACTAAGCCACTTAGCTGCTCCTACCTCCAGGGATGATAATCCTACAAAAGTATCTAGGATACCATGAGGGAAAGGAAACTCCCAATAGGAAATTTTGGAGCCACAAAGAGAAACAATTCAGATGAGGAGGAAAAAATGATGGCAGTTGTATGAAAAAAAACCAATGTGGATGCACAGGGAGCTCAGCAATGTAGAATTTACAAGACATATATATGAGCCAGAAGAAAGGGAAGGTAAAAGAGGATGACTACAAAAACATGGGATAATATAATAAGAATATTGTTAGGAAGGCCAAAGCTCAGACTGTGCTCAGGTTAGTAAGGAATGCTAAGGATAACTAAAAGGGTTTTTTAAAGGTATATTGGGTAAAAGAGGCAAATCAAAGGAGGACTGGAGCTTCTGCTTGAGTCCATGGAACATTGATGATTGAGAAAAAGAAGGGCTGCTCAATGCTCATTTTGCTTCTGTGGACTGAATCTCTGAACTGAAAAGGAAAAAACAAAACAAAAATGGCTAAAGGGAAATTATACTCAGAAAATGTGGAGACAGTAAGAGAGAACCCAGATACCCTCAGTAAGTTCTAGTGGCCAGGGGAACTACATCTTTGGGTGCTGGTATGACTGCTGAGTCAGTGGAATGGGAGAGGTATGGCAGGACTGGAAAAGGGCCCATCTTGATCCAATGTTTAATAAGACATATAACTATATTAAAACTATAGACCAGTGAACTGGACTGTGATTCCTGGCAAAAATCTAGAATGTATCAATAAAGGGATGATTGGCAAACATGTAGGAAAAGAAATAGTGATTTTAAAGAGTTCATTAAGAACAGGTCATGACATACAACTTTTATTTCCTCTTTTGACAGGGCTATCAAACTGGTAGATTGAAAGAAGACCATGGGTGTTGTTTATTTATATTTTAGCAAAGCATTTGATAAAGTGTCTCATGCTATTCCTGTGGATTTAGAAATGGGTGAATGAGCCAAGCCCTAAAGGTCATCAGTGGTTCAATTTAGAAAGAGGTCTCCTTAGGGAGCTATGTCTGGCCCTGTGCTATTTATATTTATAAATGAATTAGATAAAGGTCCTCAGTAGTATGTCGTATGAGAATAGGTAGTGGGATATAGGGATGTTTAGCCTGGAAAAGAGAAGGGGGGGGGAGGAACAGGAAGGTAATCTCCAAGTATATGAAGGGATGACACCTGGAACAGGATTATTTGTTCTGTTAGCTTCAGAAGGCAAAAGTGGGAGCATCTGGTGGAAAGCACAGAGCGGGCAGCCTGAGGCTGGAAGTTAGGAAAAACTTTCTGGCCATGAGAATCATCCCAAAATGCAAATGCATTGCCTCAGGAGGTTGTAGGTTCCCCCTCCCTGAGATTTTCAAGTCTCTGCTGGTAACCAAGTATGCTGCAGAGGGAGTTCTTGTTCAAGCATGGGCTGGATTAGATAGCAATAGTCTGCTTTCCTCCTTCCAACCAAGATTCAGTGATTCTGGGATGATTGAGGTCTCTAGCACCAAGGACAGGTCTTACATACCAAAAGCACTCTGTAAACATCTATTGGTATAATTAACTAGGATCACAATCAGCAGAAGAGACTGTGGAGGCCATTTAGTTCAACTCCTTCATTTTACAGATGAGGAAACTGAGGCCCAGAGGGGGTAAGTAATTGATCCAAGGTTGCATTATTCCATTATGCCTTTGACCATGGATTGCCTGAATTTTAGAGTTCTGGTATTTGTCATATTCAAACTCTGGGAGTTGTGAGTCTCACCTTGATTGACAGGTAAAGACAGTTGGAGACATTGGAATGTTCCCAGATGCTGTGAGGACAAGAGGAAAGGCAGTTGGCCAGAGGATATAAATACCCTGACAGCCATCTGACAAGGGTCCTTGGCTTTGGACCCTTGGCCTGGAACCCTTGGCCTTGGGCATTGATTTCTGATCTTAGAGCATTGACCTATGGATCTCTGACTGTGGGTCCTCTGATTCTCTCTGAATTCCCCTAGATATTTAGACATCTGAACCATCATTAGATATTTAAGTATCCGGGCCCGGGTGGGAACTGGGAAGATGGAAGGAGAAGAAGCAGAGGGAGGTAAGGGAGGTATTTCCTGATGGCTGTAGGACTGACATAATAACTGGCAATAAGAAGCTGAGAGGGATCATTGATATCTGTATCAACCAAGCAGATCGCTTTTTCTGGTTTGGCTATGGCCAAGCTGAGCCAGAGGAGGTGAAGAACAAGAGCTCTAGCATTACTGAAACAGCCTACAGTCCTGAGGGATTAGTGATCATAGCCATTAGTGACAGGGTCTCCTATCCTCAATCCATTCCTGATTATTCCTTTCCCTTATTAACATCTATAGATAAAGTTTATTAAGTACCTTTCTGAGTAGTTATTACATCACAACTCTTGGGGAGGGAGCAATGCAGTCAGATGAAAACTTAATCCAAGGCTAATAGAGCCCAATATTAATAATCAATCCAACCCCAGGTGGGACCTGAAAGGGTTACCCCTCCACTGACCTTTAGGGATCCTGCCTGGGTGCTGTTATCGAGAAGGGGCAGTTATTATAACATCCAGCTGAGTGGCAGGACTCGGGTGTCCCTGCGCCAGCTATCAAGGGAATCCAAAGCACAGCTTCCCTGATTAATATACCCTATAATAACTATAATAGTAGACAAAGATACCTTCTTTATAACATATTTCAGGGATGCCAATGTTGGCTTCTGGGCCAGCCTTTATGCTCTTTCACAGTGGGAACCATATCCTCTGCCTTTTCTATTTCCCATAAGCCCATGTAGATATTTATTAAGTGCTCATTATATATGGTATGACATCAGGCCTTTATTAAGCACTTCTAAGGGCCTGTTGAATGCTTCTCCCCCTAATTCCCAAGTGGGCCAGTAAATCCTGGGGGTGCCACACACTGAGAAGCACTCACCTCGATGTCCTCGAGTACTCTTCACCACCACAGGGTACCCCAGGGGCTCAGCTTCATCAATCATCTTGGCAAAGTCTTCATGACCACCTGCCAAGAAAGGGGGAAAAGGGAGCATGAGAGCTGGTGGAAAGGAAAGGGCAGCATGCTCTCAGAGGTCAGCCTTCTGCAGGACAGCAGTGCTCCTCACATCAGTTCCCATAGACTGGAGAGTAAGAGTTTGAGGTCAGCGTTTGAATGGCTGCCAGGATGACAAGCAGTTTATCAAGCAGTTATCACCATGTTGTAGCTGGCTTAGGCAGGTTTTGCTTTCCAGGTGAAGTCTTAGATCTTGTGCCTGACATTCCGGATCCTCCACCAATGAGCCCCTCTATCTGCCCTCATCCATCAGCATTCCCCAGCATACTGCTATTACAGCTGAACTGGTCATCTTGCCATTTCTCCAGTTCTACCCTCCTTGTGCCCCTACCCCACATTTTATTCTTTCCCACATCAGAGTCTTTGTACATGAGGCTCTCCCTGCCTTGTGTTTGGACCCAGGGATGTAACCGATGATCTGATCACTCAGGGAAACAGGGAAAAGATATTACTGGTAATTAAGGGCTGTTTCCCACTTCTTGGAGATTTGCCTTTTGAGTCCTGACTTGCTCGGCCTTAGAGTCTGAAGCCCCCTCACCCACCCCCATTATCTCCTGGGTTGCTAATCTTGCTTTTGTAGCTCTCTTATGAGCTCCTTCGTTCCTAACTGCAATTCCTCCTTGTTGAAGCAGCTTTACTTTAAACCATGACCTTGAGCTACTGTCCCCAGGCTGATGTCAGTTAATTAATATTTATTGTTTAACCAAGGAACTGGGTTGAACTCTGGAGATAATAACAAAAAAGGGACAGCTGGGACAGCTCTCAGTAGATAAAGAGGCCTTGAGAGGGGAGGTCCTCTAGGTTCCATTCTAGCCTCATACTCTCTGGCTGTGTGACCCTGAGCAAGTCACTTAACCATAATTGCCTAACTTGTACCACTCTTCTACCTTAGAATCAATATTGATCCTAAGAGAGAAGATAAGGGTTAAAAAAAAAAAAGGGCAATCTTTGCCCTCAAGGAACTTACACTCTAATGAGGAAAGACTACACACAAAAGAATGTCTTGATCCTGACCCTTGAATACTTCTTCAGTTTTGTCACATTTCACCCTGAAGTGTATCCTGACTCTAACCCTACAGCAGTAGCTCATTGGAAAGGGTTCACTTTCCCAACTCCAGAGAGACAGTGAGGGAGAATGCAAAGGGCCCTAGGCTGGGAGCTGTGGATGCCAGGTTCCAGCTCTGTCACTGTGTGACTTTAAGCTCTCTTTGCTTCGGTTTACCTATCTGTAAAACAATTACCTCTAAGGTACTCCACATCAATGATAGCCCATGACTTGACTGAGCAAGTGTCTGACCCCACAGCTTTATTGGCATGGCTGAATTGGAGGAGAGGCTGTAGGATGAGAGCAGGACAAGGCTGCTAAGAGAAGAGAATATAGGCAGGACATGGGCACGGCCCAGAAGACTGCTCCAGGAAGCAAGTAACAGAGCAGCACCCACCTGTGCACTTCTGCCTGGGGTGGCTGAGGTAGGTTATTTGAGGAAGGAGAAATTAGGAAGGAGGCCAGGGGATTAGGGTTTTAGCTAGTTAGAATAGTTAAGTGTTTTGTTGACGTTTTGGGTCTTTAAGAACACTGTCATGTGCCACCTCCATTAACGACACCCTACCCACCCCAACCCCGAATCTTCTTTTATAAAAAGCAGTGAAGGAGTGCAAATCCTCATCCTCACCCCGCAACCCTCCCTCTCCAGACAGAGACAGAATCCAATTGGTCTGGGGCTAGAAGGGATCTCGGAGCTGTCTGGTCCAACCCTTGTCTCTACCTGGAGAGAAGAGCATTTTGTGATGCAGTTCTCTGGACCCAAGGCCAATGGCCTTTTGTGGTGTTCTCACTTACACTGCTGTCATTTTTGTATGGGTGATTCTCCTGACTCTACTTTTCTTCTTTCCATACCAGTTCTCCCTAGATTTTTCTGAATTCTGCACATATTTCTCAGGGCACTGCATGATTCCATTTGGAGGTCATTGTTTATGTGACCAATCCCACTGGAGAGGTACTCACCTTGTTTCCCAGTTTTTTCCTACTGCTATGAATATTTTGGTATAAAAGGTACTGTTCTTTTTGTCATTTACTTTCTTGGGGGTCACTATGTCAAAAGACTTTGAGTTAAGTAATGTTTTTTAGTATAACTCCAATTTATTTTCAAGAAGGGTTGGCTCTATTGGCAGCTCCATCAACTGTATACCAAAGTGCTTGGCTTCCACAGTCTCTCCAGCATTGGCTACTTGTGTCTTTTACCATCTTTATCAACATTATAGATAGGAGATGAAAGTTATTTTAATCTTATTCTGTGTCTTTCATTGACAGTACCCCAGGCATGAAGTGCTTTCTCTCTTCATCCACAAATTAGTCAATCAATAAATATTTCTTAAGCACCTAAGTGCTAAGTGTTGGGGATACAAATATGAAAAAGAAAAATTGTCCCTACCCTCCAGGAGCTTACAATCTAATGGAAGAAGATAACACATGAAAAAGGGGGAAAGGGTAAAGGCAGTATAATTGGGCTGGGAGGAGTAAAGAAGCTTCCTGGCTTCCTTGGTTTTATTTCTTAGCTCAAATTCCACCACCTGCAGAAGGCCTCTCTTAGACCTCCTGTTCCTCTCTTCTCCATGCTAGTGCCTCCTCTCTAAAATGACTTCCCTTTGACTATTTACACCATGTGATTAGTGTTTTGTAATAGTTTGAGATGGCATTCTCTTCTTTATTGTTTCCTTTGAAATTCTCAACTCTTCCTTCCTCCAAGTGAATTTTGTTATTCTTTCATTAATTTCTGAAAGGAGTGCTATCTTCTTGTGAGAACCAACTAAAGTATTCTACATGTTGTGGCCAGTTTTGTATGAGGATGGAGCAAAAGAGGAATCAAGTATCCCCAGCCATACTGCAGATGTGGCCAAGCATGACCATTCTGCAGGCAACTTAGGCGCTCTCCCTCTGGAACAATCAGGGGAGTTGCCATAGCTGTGTCCCTGAGGTGTCTGGGTATGGATGCCTGAGCCCATGCTGCCTGGGAGCCAGAATGTCAGCGCCCAGGAAAAGGGACTGTAATTAATAGACCTGTCCAGGATCAATGTGTCCCTAACAACACTTTTGCCCTAAGGGCTTGCCGATGCCACCAGTGTGCCTAGACCTCTCCATCAATGGTCTATGGTTCTTGACAGTCAGGCATCAATTAATTCCATCCTTCAGTCAATAAAACTGGCTGCATCTTTAATGCCTGACAATTCACGTTGCCTTAACAAGAGTGACCCAGGAGGCACAGTTGGAAGAACACAGAGGGAAGGTGATTTTAGAATCTTTCAGAGTCCACAAAGGCATTTTCTAATCAAGGTTGTGGCTTATGTAAGGGGCAAATGGGACAATGACAAGTCCCTTAATGACCAATTATGCCAATCTTGGGAACGAGGAGATCAAAAATTGAGGGATAGCGGGGGATGCTAACTGCCAACAAAAGCTGGAGTTCAGCCAACAGGTCTTGGCAGACAAGCTGCATGGGCAGACAGCAGCAGCAGGAGCTAGAAGGCAGGACAAATAAAATCTCAGTCTTAGCAGGTACAGAAGATGTGGTCTTTGTTTGGCCCCCCGGAGAGTGGGCCATGTTCTTATCTTGCTGTGGGCCATCAACAATCACAAGCGGACTTAAAGCCAACTGGTTTCCAGGAGGGAAGGATAAAAAGGGCTGTGGGAACACCTGAAAAACAAAGAAAGGTTCTGAGGGGACAGCTTTGTTGTTCAGTCATTTTTCAGTCATGTTCATGATCCTATTTGGGATTTTCTTGGCAGAGCTACTGGAGTGGCTTGCCGTTTCCTTCTCCAGCTCATTTTGCAGATGAGGAAACTGAAGCAAACAGGGTGAAATGACTTGCCCAGGGTCATGAGGCTAAGAAGTGTCTGAGGCTGGACTCCAAGCCCAGTGTTCTATCCACTGCAGCACCTACTTGCCCCATGGCAGGGGTGGCATGGGGGGCAGGGATAGAAGAGACCTTAATCAAGGTTTGAAATCCAAGGTTCTGGAGGTAGAAGGAAGAAGAATGAAAATAGAAAGAAATAGAAAAGGAAAAAGAGAGGGAAAATCTCTGAGCAGCTGGAGCTAGAGAGACGCCGTCCTGTTCTTCCCGCTAGAGACAGGCTCACTTTCCTTTCCTACTCATATGGAGATCCTCTTATGTGTAGTAGCAGAGGAGGAAGAGAAGGAGGAAATGAGCATTTTTTAATAGCCTCCTACATGCCAGGCACTGTGCTAAGCACTCAACAAATATTATCTTATTTGTTCTTCACAACAACCCATTTTGCAGAGGAGAAAATAGGCAGATGTGAAATGACTTGTGCAGGGTCACACAGCTGGTAAGTGTATTCACGCTTCACAGGAAGACCTCAGTGTGGGGGGGCTGGGCTGGGCTACTGAAGATGTTGACAAGGAGACGCTCAAAGAGGGTTGTATGCAGGTCATGGAGTTAGTGAGCCTCCATCAGAAAAGAAATGCCTGAGTGGCCCTTCATGACTGAAGCAAAAGTAAGATGTATTATTTTGGGAGGTCAAATCTGGGATTGGGCAGAAAGTCTCCTGAGGCTTGTCAAACCAAAATATGACTGCTCATTTCAGCAACCATTTGCTAGCAAATAACATAGCGAAAAGAGTCTCTAAGGGTTGTGGAGAGACACAGTTTGGGTACCTACATTCAAACCTTCTCCCTCCTGTTGTTGAAGGAAGGAATTGTATTAGCCACTCAGTTCCTCTCCAGTTCCCAGGATAATGCATGATGCCCCTTAACTCAGTGATGACTCAGGGATATACCCCAGAGCTCAAGGGAAAATGGAAAGGTCTAATATATACAAAAATATTTGTAAAAGCTCTTTTGTGGCAACAAAGTAATGGAAACCAAGCAAGGGAAGTGCCCATCTATTGGAGAATGGTTGAACAATTATGGTAAATAAATATCATGAAATGTAATTGCACTAGAAGAAACTATAAGGCCTTACACCCATTAGACGGGCTAAAATGACAGATGTTGGAGAAGATGTGGAGAAATGGAGACACTATTACACTGTTTGTGGAACTGTAAACTGATCCAACCATTTGTTGCAATTATGCTCAGAGCGCTAAAAAACTGCATATACCTTTAGACCCAGGAATAGTATTGCTGGGTCTATTTCCCAAGGAGATCAGGGAAGAAGGAAAAGAACCTATATGTTCCAAAGTATTTATAGCAGCTCTCTTTGCAGTGGCAAAAGAACTAGAAATCAAGATCAATGGGGGAATGTTTAAACAAATTGTGGCATATGATTGTGATAGAAAACCATTGTGCCATAAGATATGATGAACAGATTATTTTTTTAAAACTTGGAAAAAACTATACAAGATAATGAAGAGTGAAACGAATAGAACAGAGAACATTATTTATATAGTTATAGATTTAATATTTGAATTTGTGAATTTTCACCTCCAGAGAATTAACTGAAAAATGGAAACACAAAAGACATAATTTATATATTCATATGTTTCCCAAATGATGCCTTCTGTGATGTGGGGAAGAGAGGGAAGGTCTGAGGTACCTGGAAATAAATTATATTATTAAATAAAAAAAAGAAACTACAAGGTTCTTTCAGAGAAACCTCAGAAGACATGTATGAATTGATACAGAATGAGGTGAGCAGACCCAGGAGAATGTCTTATACTATAACATCAACATTATAAAAACAAACAATTTTGAAAGACTCGATTCTGTTCAATGCACTGATCAACCATGATTCTAGAGGGCCAATGTTGAAGAATATCGCCCACTTCCTGACCTAGAGGTGATGGACAAATATGCAGAATGAGACATGGTGCATTATTGAGCATGGCCAATACTGGAATTTGTTTTGCTTAATTATACTTATCTGTTAACATGGGTTTTCTTTTTTTTTCCCCTAGTTGACAGAAGGGAGAAGAAAAGAAATGCTTGACAATTGAAAAAAATTTTTTAAGCAGTAACATTAAAGAAAAAGAAAAAAAGTCTTCAGGGGTCCAGGTGATGCTTCCATCTGTGCTGACGAATGAAAGCAGAGATTTTAGCAAAGTAAGTAGGCTATGAACAGATGGATAAGATGCTGGTGCTGAGGAGAACAGGAGTTGGCTTTCTGTACTATGGCTTAAGATAAAGGAATGAAAGGGCTCATGGCCAGAGATTGAAAATATTGCAAAAAGACCAGGAAGAATGCAGTTGCCTAGAGACTGGCTGATCTAATTAAAAGGTTTTAAAACTGAAACAAAAGGAGAAAGAGAAAAGAGGGAAGACAACAGCAATTAAATACAATATAATAAAATATAATAATACACAGATCGAGTAGAGAATCTTCTTGCTAAAAGAGATCACAAAGCCCAATCCATACCTGAGCAACAGGAATCCTTTCTTCATCCCTGACAAAGGGTCATCCATCCCTCACCTGAACACTGCCAGTGACAAGGCATTCACTACTGAAATAATATTTATAAACCACTTAGCACAGTATCTGGCTCATAGCAGGGAGCTTAATAAATGCTTGCTCCCTTTCCTTTCCCTTTCTTGTCTCCAGAGGAAGCCTATTCAACTTATGGATGGTTCTGATTGTCAGTAAATTTCTCCTTCTGTTGATCTGAAATCTGTCTCATTAACTTTCACTGGTGATCATAGTTCTAACTTCTGAAGTAAAGCAAAACAAGTCTAAATCCTGTCTGTGGGCCAGGCCTCCAAAAGTCTGGCAACAGCGGTCTTCTTCCCCCCACTTCCCCAACTTGTCTTCTTTTAGATGAAAATTCCTTGTTTTTTCAGTTTGTCATATGGCGTGGTTTTGAGTCCCCTCATCTTCAGCTTGTGAAGCCTTTCCTAAACTGTAGAGCCCAGAGGTGAATATGGAGAGTCCACAGATGATTGGACCAGGGCAGAAGACAGCTGCTCCATCATCCCCGCCTCAATCCTACTCGTTCTGGATTCTGTGCTTTCTCTACTCTGACCTAAGACTGTGTGGGCTTGTTAGGCTGCCACCTCCGAGGGCTGATTCATATTGAGTTTACAAGCCGTCAATACTCCTAGAGTTCTTTCCAAAGTCATGGCTATTTAGCCATGACTACTATACTTATGGTATGTTTGCCTCAGTTTCCTCATATGTAAAATTAGCTGAGGAAGGAAAGGTAAACCATTACAATATCTTTGTCAACAAAACCCCAAATGGGAGCAGCTAGGTGGCTCAGTGGATGGAGAGCCAGGCCTGGAGATGGGAGGACCTGGGTTCAAATACAGCCCCAGACATCTTCTAGCTGTGTGACCCTGGGCAAGTCACTTACCACTCTTCTGACCTGAAGGTGATATTTGGTATTGAATCTAAGACAGAGGTTTATTTTTAAGAAACAAAAGAAAGCCCCAAATGGGGTCACGAAGAGTCAGACACAACTGAAAAACAACTGAACAACAAACCATACTTATATTTAGGATGCTGATTTTTTGAACCTATGCATGAGACTTTACATTTATTTCTAACTAAATTGTATGAGATTGATTTCATTTCTCTGACCTTTCAAGATCTCTTTGGGTAATGAATGTATTAAGCTATCTTTCCTGAAGATATTTGCTGCTGGTTTATGTGGATTATTTTCTACTGTTGAGTACACTAGTTGACCCAGTGCCCAATCTACTGAACTCTTTTCTCATCCAATTCATGCCTCTTGATCTCATCCACAGGAGTATAATGAAGTTTTTGTCAAGCGCTTTTGCAAAAAAAAAAGCTGAGACCCTCACCAAAAAATGAGCTGAAATTAAGGAAGGACGACACCTACTAGAAAAGAAGAGAAGAAAATTCTATTAATTTTGAGGTTTCAGTATCCCCAAAGACCAGGAACTGTATCTTTGTAAGGGCTAGTGCTGTGAGGAATGATGAACAGGATGATTTCAGAAAGAGCTAGAAAGACCTACATGGACTGATACAGAGTGAAACAAACAGAACCAGGAGAACATCATACACAGTAACAGCAATATTGTGGAATGATCAAATGTGATAGACTCTGCTATTAACAATATAATGAATCAGGACAATTCTGAGGGATGTATGATAAAGAATGCTATTCATCTCCGGGGAAAGAACTGTTGCAAATAAAAGCATATGATTTTTCACTTGGTTATTTGGGTTTATGTTTTAGGATTCACTTTTATAAGAAAATGAACAATATGGAAATATGTTTTGTGTAATAATATGTGTATAACCCAAATTGAATTGCTTGCCAGCTCCAGGAGAGGGGAAGTAAGGAGAGAGGGAGACAATTTGGATCATGTAACTTTGGAAAACTTATGTGGAAATTTATTACATGTAATTGGCAAAAAACATAAAGATAAATAGAGTAAATCAGGATGCAATCCCAAGAGCTGGCCAAGAGTTCATGAAACACTGAAAAAGGAGTAGGGCATTGCCTAATCCAGGAAACATGGCTACTGATTCATACTGACCAATATGCCTAGAAGGCACAATTTGTCTTCTCCAATATGGAGAAGTCTGTAAGTCCTGCCAAATGTCAAAAATGTCAAAAAAAAAAAAAACAACAACAAAACAAGACCAGACCAAATCCTGCCACATCCAGCTGATTCAGCAAGTCTGGTTAGAACTCATGGTTAACTCATGACCCCAAACATCTGGGAAACATGGTAGTGAACATCTTGACTTTTTTTTCTTTAAAAACAACCAGATCTGGGGTCCTCCTGGGTAAGGTGGAGTTGTATCACCAAACCCCAGGATTATAACCATCCTCCATGACCATTCAGGTCAACAATCCATTCCCAGAAAGAATCCTTGCTATATAACCTATTCAACCAGCCTCAGCTTGAAGACCTCCAGGAAGAGAATCCCAATGCTTTCTGGGGAGGCTCCTCTACTTTGAGACAGCTCTAATCATCCTGCCATTAAGCCTGAATAATACCCATTTGCAGCTTATTCTCCTTAACTCCTGCTTTTGCCCTCTGGGACCAAGCCACATAAGCAGAATCTTCCTTCTGCATTGTCAGTCCTTTAGATACTTGAAGCTGGCTTTCATGTTCCCCCTTTACCCTCAGGACTTCTCTTCTCCATGCCCAAAACTCCCAGTTCCTTTAACTGATTATCCCCTTGCAGATGATTTGCACAGCAATTCTTGAAGGGAGGCAGTCTCAGATTCAATTTTTGTATGTAACTGGCTAAGTGCAAATACCAGGAATCAGGTTAAGGGAAATTATATGGTCTATCTGGCCAGGGGCAACACCTATACCTTCCTAGCACTAAAGACACTGCAGAACTGTTGATGTTGGGATGGGGGGGTCCCATTCAATGATGTGACCACCAAAGTCATCAATGAAATGTTGAAGCCTCTTATCCACCACATTCCTGTGAAAAAGATCTGTGAGAAACTAAAGAAGAAAGATAGTTAAGTCTAAGAGTTCATTCAAATATGATCAACAGATTGACTTGAGAAGAGTGGATCTGAAGAAACTCAGAATTAAAGAATTGAAGAAGATCCTGGATGACTGGGGTGAAATGTGTAAAAGGCTATGCCAAAAAATTGGACATTTGGAAAATTAATGAACTGATACCCAAATATGCCCCCGAAGGCAGCTAGTTCATGGACTGATCTTTAGTTTGCACAGAGCTGGGTAAGCATCTGAGAAGAAATCATATTTATCTCTGTTTCCAAACAACCTTTTTTTTGTAATTTGTTTTTAAGAGGGCTCCTGCCAATGTCAGATTTGAAACTTGGGGCTTGATTCAAGATGCTGGTATGAAGCTCCTTTGTGTCTCTCTCCATGCTATTTCTTCTTCATTTCATTGTTTTCTTTTTGTTTCTTTCTTTAGGACTTCAAAATGTGTATGAGATTTTTTTCAATTAAAGTTTTTAAAAATTAAAAAAATAGTAGAAGAAGGTGAGCGAAGGCCTGACAATTCTGATAGCAATAAAGGAAGCAAAATACCCACTTTGGAGCATGAAGGAATATCTAAGACTGTGGCAAGCCAGCCAAGTAAGCCACAGAGTGAATTAAAATGGGGAAGAATGACATCTTGACTTCTGTCATCTATAATGTTCCCCCAGTCAGATTTCCATGGATCCATCCTCATAAATCCAGGGGTCTTAAACTCTAGCATCACCAATGATGCCCGAGGAACCTGTTTATGTTGGAAGAGGGCGGAGTCTAAAAGCAAATTCATGCAAGAAAAGTTATTCAACAGTTCAAGCCCTTTAACCTAGTAATCTGACCCCCCATTACTGGGCAGGCACCCCAAGAAGTCAACAACAACAAAAAATTGCTCACATATAACAAAATACATATCACAAGACTATCTGTGTTGCAGTGAAAACAAGGGAGACACCCACTGAATGGGAGAAGGCCTGAATGAGTACACAGTCTAATACAATGGGATATGGTCACCCTGTAAAAAATGACCAATATGGGGAATTTTGAGAAACTTGTATGAAATGACATAGATCAAGAAAAGTAAAACTGGGGGATGCTTACTAGCAGTAACTACAATACTGTAAATTAAAACTATGCAAAAAGGCAATGAATAAATGTGATGACCAGGACGCAGATGATCACAGATGGCAAATATAGCAAAAGCTTGGTATTGGTTGGTTTTGACTGTTTTTCTTTGTTAAGAGGGAATGTGAGTGAGTGTGTGTATGTGTGTGTGTGTGTGTGTGTGTGTGTGTGTGTGTGTGTGTGTGTGTGTGTTGGGGTACACATGCATGCATGGGTGCATGCATATTATGGGTTGGAGGAAGGGTCTATCAGGGAATGATTATGATGTAAAAAAGCATAAAGATGTTAATTTTAAAAATCATTAAGTTTGCAGATGCACCTAAATCCCTAATCCTCAGTAGTCTAGGAACTCTGGCAGGGGGACTGGAGAGGTTAATCAGTCGGAGGGTCATGGTTCCCATGTCTCTTGAAGACCAGGGCGGGGCTAGCAGGGAGATTTCAGAAAGTGCTGCAAAGACTCTAGCAAGAAGCATCAGGACTTGAGAACCAAATACAACTCTGAATCAGGATGGATAAGGTTTCAGCCACCTCTACTGAAACTAGTTTGTCTCTAAGTGGATTAGGTAACCCTTTTACCAACGGAATATGCATGACTCAGGACTCAAAAATAAGGTTCCATAGCCCAGGAGAGATCCCTGCCTAATGGGGAGGGAGCCTGGCAGTCCACATGGAGGGAGTGTGATGAGGGGAAGAAGACTCCTGACAATATCTCGGTTCCTATACTGTGGTCCAGGTACACAATGTCAACACCAAGTCCCAGGGCAGAAAAGGATTATTTCTTTGACTTGCAGAGCTCATTTACAAAAGGAACGATCACTTCAGAAAAGGGCTCGAGGTAAAATTTGGTCTAGGCCAGTGATGGGCAAACTTTTTAAAGAGGGGCCAAAGGAAAGGAAATGCTCATCTGTCAGTCTGTTTCTAAGGCAACTCTTTCGACATTTCATCGTATTGTATTCGTCAGATTAGGAATAATGTCATGGGGCTGGATAGAACATTTCAGGGGGCTGCATCTGGCCTGAGGGCCGTAGTTTGCCCATCACTGGTCTAGGCACAAAATCACAGGTTAAGAAGAGGATATGTATATATGTGTGTGTGTGTGTATGTGTGTATGGAAATATACATGCCATACAGATAGGTATAGGATCTATAGATACAGAGATTATAGATAAGACCATATATGTGTGAACATATATGTGCACATGCATGACACATATGGTGATTTAGCTATAGATACAAAAGGGACAGTCTATGCATGCATATATGTGTGTATATGTCATAGATGTCGATCGATAGCCATAAATAGATATATACAAAGGACAGGATCAAAACACAAGTTAAGCAGCGACGGTTAGCAGCCGTGGGTACGAGGCTTCACTTATCTCTTGGCTGCCTTGTTGGCCAGAACTAACCCTAAATCTACAGGATACAGTGCTCACTAGGCTTTCTACCTCATGGCATTAGGGTGTAGTTGATATTGTTGGCAGCGGGGACAGAAAACTAAATAACCAAGCTTACTGGAATTGTACATAAAATAGAAGCAAACAGGGCCTGAAGTAAACAAAATATATGAGCTTTAGGACAGGGGCACAGCTAAGTTTGGGACAGATAACACAGTCAAATGGTGGTATTCTGAACAGGAGAAAAATGATTACATTCCGTTTCTGTTAAAAAATTGTAGAATAAATCTAATACAAAAATGCTTTTATTGTTTAGTCATTTTTCAGGCATGTCTAATCCTATGTGACCCCATTTGAGGTTTTCTTGGCAGATACTGAAATGGTCTGCCATTCCCTTCTCCAGTTCATTTTATAGATGAGGAAATTAAGACAAATAAAGCTAACTGGCTTGCCCAGGATCTCACAGCTAGTAAGTGTCTGAGGCTGGATTTGAATTCAGGAAGATGAGTTTTCCTGACTAGACTCTGCACTCTACCCACCATGCCACCAAAAAATGCTATGCGTATCCTAAGAAGAGATGGTGGTGATGGTGGTGGTGGTGGTGGTGAAGAGGAATGACCACTCGGGTGAGGCTGATCATGAAAGGCTTGATGGTTCTGGAGGAAAGAGGAAGAATAACTGAAAAGAAGGAAGAGGAGTAGAAATCCCAGGTGAAAGGCATGGTTCACGCTAAGACACATTTTGAGAAAGAGTAAGATTAATATGTCTGATGGGGAGGTTCCTGCTGAGGGAAAAACAAAAGCTGTGAAGAGGTCTGGGTAGGGGATGACAGAAAGTTACCAGCAATTGAAGAGGCCCTATTTCAAGGCAACTCACCATAGGAAAATGTGTCTGGCATGGGGACCCCATGTCCAGCCAGCTCTTGGAATGTCCAAAACTTGTTGATGCAGTTCAGAATGCTCTGGGGGCGGTTGACCAGGCGGCAGCCTAGCTTCTCCAGGTGTCTCAAGACAGTGATGTCGCTGTCCGACTGCACCGAAGGTGTGGGCACCCGTACAAGGACCACATCTGGGAATGTTGTCAAAGCCTTCTGGTTCACTTGCAAGCCTGAAAGAGAAGAACAAGACTGAGCATGGCAGGGGGTGGGGGTGCAGCCAGAGGCCCCCTCTCTGTGTCTACAAGGGTCCAGCAGCAAAGGCCTTCCCCTCACAGTCCTTAGGGACAAACCTGTCCTGGAGGATGGACTCTGAAATGATTATTCTGTTGTCAAAATGAAACAAAACACAACACAACACAGTCCAACTCAACATTCCCAACAAATGTGGACAGCAATGATTATGGCAAAACACTGGGGATCACCCAGAAGCAAGAGTAATAGACAGCGAATCCTACAGCTAGAAGGAACTTGGGGAGACCATCATGTTCATTCCCCTGCTTCCACACAGAAGTCAAACCTAATACTGTCATGTACAGGCTTCTCAGAGTGAAGGCTTAAAGAAAAGGGAATCATCTATTTCACTTAAGGAATTCAGATCTAATAATCCTTTAATGACAACTTAAAAAACAGAAACAAAAACTCCACTCTTGGACACTATTGAGAGTAGAGACTTTTTTCCCTTTCTTAAAATCCTCAATACTTAGCACAGTGCCTAGCACATAATAGGAGCTTAATAAATGCTAGCTGAGAATAGCTAGGTGGTTAGTAGATAGCCAGACCTGAAGACAGGAAGTTCTGGATTCAAATTTGACCTCAGACACTTCCTAGCTGTGTGGCCTAGGGCAAGTCACTTAACCCCAATTGCCTAGCCTTTACCGCTTCTGCCTTTGAAAGGATATTTAGTATCAATTCTAAGATAGAGGGTAAGGATCTTTTTTTTTAAATGCTAGCTGATAGATTTAAAAAATTGCCTACTAATAATTAATCCAGCAAGAGTTTATCTGAGTATCTACTATGTACCCAAGACCCCGTGGATGAAGGAGGTGAAGGGAGATGATAAACCATCTTTCTAAATGTATCCTCAGCACTTTCCCCCATAATATAGCACACAATGGACTTTATTAAGGAATTCAGATCTAATAATCCTTTAATGACAACTTAAAAAACAGAAACAAAAACTCCACTCTTGGACACTATTGAGAGTAGAGACTTTTTTCCCTTTCTTAAAGCCACCAGTTTCAAAACAATTCACCTTCCCTAACTTAAGCAGGTGCTGGTTGCAGAACCAAGTAAGTGGTATGAGACATCTGAGAGATGCTAAGGATATAGCAAACAGATCACACATTCTCTGGTGAGGGAAATATCAGAAATGAGGCAGGAAAAAACAACAACCCCTTATTATGTTGACTCACAAAATTCCTTCTCCCATTTTAACAGGGTAAGGAGAGGAGAAAAATTATTCTGAGAAATTACTACCAATAATGACTAGCACTTGTAATAAAACATTAAAATATATTTATATAATATATAGTTGTTTTTATGAAAATATGTATTTATACATGTAAAAATAGACACATAAAATATAAAATAGCACTTTAAGGTTTGCAAAGTGCTTTAAGAAATATGATCTCATCTTATCAATGCCCATGCCTATGCTGATGGAGTAAACTTTAGAGACTAGGGCACAATTACAATTGCTTTAGAGTTGGCAAAAATGCTTTTTACTATCATAATAATGCTGTGAAATAGGTTATTTAGGTACTACCACCCTCATTTTACAGATGAGGAAATGAGATCGGAGAGAGGCCAAGTGACTTGCTCAAAATTGGGATGCAAGTCATAGAGGCAGGATTTGAACCCACATCACCCCGACTCTATGCCAAGCACTCTATTTAGTATACCAACTGGCTTCTAGGTGATTTCCTCCTCACCTCTTTCTCCCAGGCCTCTGAGGATTCTGAAGAATATTCTGTCTCCTTTTTTTTTTTTTACCTTTCAGAAAACAGCTACTTCATGCTTATTAGAGCATTGAACAGCTGCTGGTGACAACCTCAGGGAGACCATGGAGGGGTGGTGAGTAGAAAGTAATGAGAATCAGGGAAGGGGAGGACCACTTTTTTATATGTCCTCAATTATTATTATATATCTTTAATCTAGAAAAAGCACAAGAGCCAGACCAACACCACCTAGAGAGACAATGGTACTGAATAAGGCAGAAGACTTATGGAAATCCTGCCAGTGGATGAGAAAAATGACTTTGCAACAGAAAAATAACCTTGAGAAATGGGAGGCAGTAGAAGCTTCTGGCTTTTGGGACCCCCCACCCCCACAAAAACCATGGACAGATAAACTCTTATAGGGAAAAAATGAATTACTCAGAAAAATATCAACAATGAACAAGTGGATGGAGACAGCTCAGCCTCAACATGTGGGTTCACAAACACCTAGAGAATCTTACCAGAATTTCATCTCTCTTCTCCAAAGGTAAAGCTTTGGGCTTGGCTCATTCCAACTGGAGCCTTTAATAAATGAAGACTGGAGCCGGTTAAGGTGGAGCCCAACAGGCTCAGGGAAAGCAGTTATCTACACTCTATTTCTCTGAGATCCATGCTGTCTGTCCATCCCTGCGCTGGGAGATACATGATTGGTTTAAAGAGAGAGTCACTGGTCCAATCACATTTCTGCCCCTCTTCTGAGTTTTGCCCCATGACAGGGTTGGTATGTTGTCCCCACTTTGCCTCCTCACCTTCTGTCCTTACCCCACTCACTGCCACAATTCTGATAGGAGGGGAGAGGCTGCCAAAGCCAATGGCTTCTGGACAAGTAAGTTTCCCCCACAACTCCCGGGAAAGTGGTCAAGCTGCCAGGGAGGGAAAGGCAAAGGAAGGGAAAGAAGATGGGTAAGAGCAGAGGAAAGGGGAACTGACCAAGAAATGGGTTTCATAATGCCACTGGGAAATGAGATGACAAACCATCATAATAAAGGGTGCTTCCTAGGCCAGAGAGAAATAGTGATGTGCGAGGCAGGAGGTACAGTAAGGTGGAAGAAGAGAAGAGGGACAAAGAACAAAGCCAAATCTGCTGCCAGAAACTCCAGGTTACTCAGCTGCATGACTGACTCATGGTCAAATTATAAAGGCAGGATAATGGTTTTAGAGCTGGCAGTTATTTAGTCTGACACCCTTATTTTACAGAGAAGGAAACTGAGGACAGAGATGTTATATGACTTGTCCCAGGACACACATAGCTACGGTGGCAGAGCCAGGACTCAGATTGGGTCCTCTGAATTCCAAATCAAGAGCTCTGTGTTTGCTGTTTTGCTTAAGATTTCCTTTTTGCTGAGACTCCCCATTCTGTGTCCCTCTCCATGCTGTATATGCAGCCTCTTCTTGCTTTCTCTCCTCCCTCTCCTCTGTCAAAGCTTGCTCTTAGGAAAGGATCTGACTAGCTGAGTCATGATGAGATATACTTGACCAATAAAGCTTAATGTACTACTTCTTCCAAGGTTGGTTTTAACAGCAAATGAGAAAACAGCCCAAAGGAATAAGTCCTTAATTATGGAATATCAGCCATGGAAGAGCAGGTGGGGGTGGAGATAGCTTTAGGTAAAGGGACCTTCTCCAGGCCTTCAAATCTCAGTTTGGTCAACTGCAAATGCTAAAAAGGCCAGAATACAAAAGGAAGGTGGTGTATATGTGTGCTTGTGCTTGTGTGTGTGTGTGTGTGTGTGTGTGTGTGTGTGTGTGTGTGTGTGTGTGTGTGTGTGTATGTGTCTGTCTGTTGGGGGCTGAAGGGAAGGCAAAGTAGGGTATGTTTTTCAGGCTCCAAAAGCAAGTCTTTTCATATGATCAAGTATGTAAGCCAGTGTTTGAGACATAAATCTGACAAAGAAATATGTATTCAACTTCCTTCAGTGAAAACTGAAAATGGTGTTTGTGATTTCCACTGAAGAACAGAACTAGTTGGGGCCTTTTGGTTTTTATCTGTGAGTGGCTGCTGCTAATCTCTGCCTTCTTACCACTGGTCCATTTGGCCTTGGGATTGACTAGGTTTTAGTCTCAACTCGGGCATTTGAGGGAAGCCAGAGTAAATTCTGTTTTACTATTGTCCATTGAGTACGAGGAGGAAAATGCCATGGGTAACCCTGCTGGATTATCACTGTGCCCCCAAGCCCCATGGATGGGTCCAGTTTTAAACTCTGCATGAGGCTGATCATCTGTTAGGAACAGGTGCCTTCAAGTCTGAAAAAAATAACACAGTTATAGGCAGAACTGAAAATCTACTTTGCCACAGGAACCACTCATTCAAAAAATATTTAGCAGGTTCTTAGGATACCGCTGCTGTATATTGGCTATATGGCACAATCTTTTCCCTCAAGGTACAGAAGGTGCACTATTATACTTACAAAGGGTTACCAAAGAATGTGGATTCACTCCTATTAGTGAGATTAAACTCATTACAAAGAAAACTGAGTCCAGGCACCCCTCTCTCATTTCCATCAGAACCTTGTTCTATTGATCACACCCCTCCCCTCTTAAACCACCAATCTCTCTCCCCACTGGCTTTTTCTCTTCTGCACAAAACATGCTTAGGTCATTTCATCCTTTAACAACAAAAAAGGCAAAACCTTACTTTCAGCCTTAATCTACATAGCTGTCATCCACACCCTTTATGCCAAAAACAACTGAAAGATTTAAACCCATTGCCCATGACTTCTTCCCCTCTACACTCTCTGTGGAAGTCTCCACTGTCCTTTAGCCTCCCCGCAAGGGTCACAACCTCAGGGCCATCTTCAACTTCTCTGTCTTGCTCTAATCAATTGCCCTCTGGTCATTTGTTTCTCAACAGCATCTCTTGCCCAAGTTCCCTTTTCTCCATTCACATAAGTAACTACCATCCTAGTTCAGGTCCTCACTACCTCCCGCCTAGACTTTTGAAATAGCTTTCTAATTGATTTTCTCTCTTTAAGTCTCTTCCCTCTCTAATGCATCTTCCCAAAAGATACCAGAGTAATTTTCCTCAAGAGTCGATTTGACTATGGCAGCAAGATGGTCCAGTGGACAGAGAGTCAGGTGTGGAGATAGGAGGTCCTGGGTTCAAATTTGACCTTGGATACTTCCCCGTTGTATGACCCTGGGCAAGTCACTTAACCCCTGTTGCTTAGCCCTTATTGCTCTTCTTTCTTGGAATTGATACTTAGTATTGATTTTAAGACAAGGTAAGAGTTAAAAAAAAACCCAAACTCTATACATTTGGCACTGGTGGCCAATCAATCAAATCAACAAGCATTTATGAAACATTACTATGCGCCAGGCCCTGCTGTGCATGGCTCTGCAGACACAAAGACAAAAAGGAGCTGTAGGCCTATGCCAGATGTGTACAAAGCAGATGCCCAAGGTCACTTCACAAGACAGGGATGGCACTGAGTGCTGAGGGCCTCCTACAAACAACAGCACATGAGCTGAGCTCGCTTATGTTCCTATGACACTTGCTTAGCTTGAGTCTCAAAGGAAACCAGGAATTCCAAGAGGCAGAGGTGGGGGCGGGGGGGGGGGGACGAGTTTTCCAAGCAAGGGGGCCAGCCAAACAAAGGCTAAGAGGCAGAAGGTGCATCATGGTGAGAAGTAGCAAACAGGCCAATGTGGCAGGACCGCAGAGCGAGTGATTGACTTTCCTCCTGCTGGGGCCTGTGATACAGCATTCCTCTGGTTCTTTCTGGCTCCTTATCATCTTCCTACACCCTAATAGTTGGCATTCTCCATGGCTTTATTCCTGGCACTCGTCCTCTCTTTCCTCCCCCTTCTTGGTGAGCTCATCCATTCCTAAGGCTTCCACTAGCATCACCTCTGCCCAAATAACCTCCGAAGCTTTCTCTTTCATTCTGATTTGGCTCCTAAATTCTAGATCTGAAGAGCCCACCGTCTAGGGTGCCTCTATACATTGTTTTTTGAAACTTAAACACTCAATTTCTATCAAAACTTTGTACAGGGGGCAGCTGGGTGGCTCAGTGGATTGAGAACCAGACCTAGAGATGGGAGTTCAAATCTGGGTTCAAATTTGGGCCTTAAACACTTCCTAGCTATGTGACCCTGGACAAGTCACTTAACCCCCATTGCCTAGCCCTTACCATTCTTCTGTCTTGGAGCCAATACTGTGTACACAATACACAGTATTGGCTCCAAGACAGAAGGTAAGGGTTATTTAAAAAAAAAAAAAACAACTTTGTACACATCTATTGTCCACTCCCATGTCAAGCCCTGAAGCTGTATTTGAACAGTTTTTCCTCACTCTGGCTCTAAGTGCTCTATCCACTAAGCCACCCAGCTCACATAGTACCTGGCGAGTAGTAAGAATTTAAATGGGGGGCAGGTAGGTGGTACAGTGGATACAGAGCAGGCCTAGAGACAGGAGGTCCTAGGTTCAAATCTGGCCTCAAACACTTCCCAGCTGTGTGACCCTGGGCAAGTCACTTAATCCCCATTGCCTAGCCCTTACTGTTCTTCTGCCTTAGAACCAATACACAGTATTGATTCTAAGATGGAAGGTGAGGGTTTATTTTTTTAAAAAAAGAACTTAAAAATGCTTGTTGCCTCAGATACTTCCTAGTCACTTAACCCCAATTATTTGGCCCTTACTACTTTTCTGCCTTGGAACCAATACTCTATTCTAAGGCAGAAGGTAAGTGTTTATTAAAAAATATTTTTGTTGATTGATCAATTACCTTTCATCATTATAAAAGTTAACATTTATATAATCTGTTTTATGAAGTGCTTTATATCCTGTGAAATAGATATTACATTTTTTTTTGGTCTAAAACCTTACTTTCTTTCTTAGTACCAATTCCAAGACTGAAGGACAAGCAAGGGCTAGGCAAATGGGGTTAAGTGACTTGGCCCAGGATCACACAGCAAAGAAGTGTCTAAGGTTGTATATAGGTCCTCCTGTCTCCAAGTCTGGTGCTCTACCAGCAGCTGCCCCTGCTACAAACATTCTTATCCTTATTTTACCAATTAGAAAATTAAGGCTCAGAGGGGCTGAGCAATAGTTACTCAGATAGTAAAGGAAGAAACAAGATTTGAACCCAGTTCTCTGCTGATGTCAATTCCTTTTTTCTGTTCTATATATACTGCATTATTATATACTATTATACTGGTTCTACCCAGGATCTCTGGTAATAGTCCCCTGACAAGTTTCCTCACCCTTCATTTCTTCTCTATCCAGTCTATGCTGCACACACAGCCAGAAACATTTTTCTAAATGTCTTGAGAACTTTTGGTCACAACCCATGCTGCCCAACCCCTCAGATGAGAAAATAGTGGGTCAAAGAGTTTAAATAACTCACCCAAGGTTCCAGAGACAGCACAGCCAAGACAAATACTTGTCTTCTGACACCCACTCGATGCTCTTTCCACTGACCAAATCCAACTTGGCTGACAGTGCCAAAGGTGGGTGCTCTTACAGGGATCAAAAGGACTAAATCTCAAAACAGTTGATTCAGTAGTCAGCAGGATGCAGCCTGAACATTTTTTAAAAGGAAAAATAGATTGCTTGTCTTCTCAATGAGTGGGACAGGGACTAGAGGGAGGGAGAGAATCCATAATTCAAATAAAAAAAATTAATGTCAAGGGGCAGCTAAATGGCTTAGTAGATTAAGAGCCAGGCCCAGAGATGGGCAGTCCTGGGTTCAAATCTGGCCTCAGACACTTCCCAGCTGTGTGACCCTGGGCAAGTCACTTAACACCCATTGTCTAGCCCTTATTGCTCTTCTGTCTTGGAACCAATACACAGTATTGATTCTAAGATGGAAGGTAAGGGTGTGTGTGTGGGGGGTGTGTGTGTGTGGTGTGTGGGTGTGTACATACATATATACACATAGGTAGTAGGTAAAAGATCTCCCCAAAAGGTGATTGTTCTGAGAATCAGTTTGGAAAAACTGTGTCCATATTAAATCAAGCCACAAAATAAATAGACTTCATCATGTGCAACAGCAAAGAAATGTTATTTTATTGTAAAATGGAACAGAAATCATCTAGAAACAAGTATATCATCATTTTTAAAAGAAAGGATCTGCTGCATCACTAAAAATTATTAACAGTAGGGTGAAAATGAAGCAATGCAATTAGAAGTATGGGTGGAGTTGAACTTGGAGAGTTCACCTTCGCCTGGTTTAGGGAAGAGGAGGTATTTAACCTACTTCATGCTGCATCCAGTGCTGGATTGGACACCTGTCAAAACAGCCGGTCTCTAGTGAAGTTCCCATTGTAGTTTGCCAGTGAACATTCAGGTTACAGATCTGGGAAGGTTACTGGTGCCAAGATGGGGGCTAACCTGGTATTTCTTCCCATTTCCCTCTGTTTTGGTTTTGTGTGGTCCTGGTTATTGAACTTCTGGGGAAGATAGACAGAAGCGCATGCGGTATGCCCATTTTTCCTCCAGTGTGTGCGCGGGGCCCACTGCTGGGACCTGTGCTGCACTGGGGCCAGGCCACTGCATATCACAGAGGAGATCTGAGCCGAGATGACCTGAGAACTGCCTATCTGATCCGCCTCTGCTGAGCTCACTTGCCCATCACTGAAAAAGATCATCCAGTGGGCAGACAGCTTGCCATCTGAAGAACCGAGAACTCTCAACTATCCACCTCAGTGGACAGATGTAGAGGAAGTGGTCATCCAAAATGATGGGAAAGTCCACTTAGAGCTGACTTTAGGTGGATTCCTGCACTTCCAGCTGAATGTCTGCACAGTACTTCTGGTAACTGAGTTCAGACAGATGACTTGACAAAGGAAGAGCTGGCAAGCTTTCTTGTCCTGCCCCGACTCGACACCTCCCTGTACATTTCACTCGGCATTACCTCTCAGACTGATGGAAAACACCAACCTAAGCAGAAGCTTGAGCCTCCCCAAGGGAGGTAACTCTTATGGACTAGAAGGGTGGATTGTTTGCCAGTAAGAACAAATAGAAATAGAGTAGCGATAGACAAATAACACAAGGAAACAAAATGGTTGTCTGAAAGAATTTAAGAGGAAAGATGGAGCCCTGCCCAAGATGCTGCAGCAGGAAATCCACGGGCAGAGGTGAATAATATAAATTTCCTTGAGCTTACTTAAAACAAAAGCTTTACTATTCAACCAAAAATGGTCTGGGAGTAGGGCTTTGTGCAAACTTGTAGAATTAACAAAAAAGACGTAGATACAGGAATCATTATCATTTCAAAAATGCAAACTTTCTAAAAGACTTACATGTTTATAGAAAGATTCACAGAATTTCGGAAGTGGAAGGAAACACAGAGGCCATCTGGTCTAGCCCAAACCTAACAGGTAACTATCCAACGTCCACCTGTCTGGTGATGGGGAGCTACCTCCCTCCAGGGCAGCTCATTCCACTTTTGAACAGCTCTGTCCAAACCTCCTATGAGTCAACATTGATTTGTCTGTAATTTTCACTCATTGCTGCTAGTTTGGCTCTCTGAGCTAAGCAGAGCCCTAATTCCTTTTCCACAAGTCAGCCTTTCCAATACTTGGTGATAGCTAGCATGAGTTTCTTTTTTTCCAGAATAAATCTCTCAATCCATCTTCAGATGCTCTGGGTTTGGAGTCTCTCCTCATTCCAGTTACCCTCCTCAGGACACATCCCATGTTGTAAAAAATGTGGCACCCTGAACAACACCCTGGATATGGTCTGACAAAGGCAGAAGACCAACAAGGCTACCAGCTGCCTCATTCCTAATTCATTCTGCATGGTTCCATAATGCTGAATAAGACGCCTATAAGCTTTTTCTCATAAGCTGCCATGTCAACACTATTGATTCATACTCAGTTTCTAGTCTACTAAAACCCATAAGTCTTTTAATGTCCAAACTGCTATGTAGTCATGTCTTCTCAAACCTTCTCAAATCTTCTGCTGATGTTTTTTTAAAAAATATATTTAATTTAATTTAATTGATTAATCGAGAAAATTTTTCTATGGTTACATGATTCATGTTCTTTCTATGGTTACATGATTCATGTTCTTTCCCTCCCCTCCTACCACTCCCCTCCCATAGCCAATGTGCAATTCCACTGGGTTTTATATGTGTCATCGATCAAGACTTATATCCATATTATTGATATTTGCACTAGGGTGATTGTTTAGAGCAGGGGTTGGCAACCTTTTTGGCTGTGAGAGCCATAAATGCCACATTTTTTAAAATGTAATTTTGTGGGGGCAGCTGGGTAGCTCAGTGGAGTGAGAGTCAGGCCTAGAGACAGGAGGTCCTAGGTTCAAATCTGGCCTCAGCCACTTCCCAGCTGTGTGACCCTGGGCAAGTCACTTGACCCCCGTTGCCCACCCTTACCAATCTTCCACCTATGAGACAATACACTGAAGTACAAGGGTTTAAAAAAAAATGTAATTTTGTGAGAGCCGTACAGTGCTCACAGTGCGGCTCCTGTAATGGCGCCTGAAAAAAAATGGACTTTATGGCTCCTGCAGAAAGAGCCATATCTGGCACTCAAAAGAGCCAGATATAGCTCAAGAACCATACGTTGCCGACCCCTGGTTTAGAGTCTACACCCCTAATCATATCCCCATCAACCCATGTGATCAAGCAGTTATTTTTCATCTGTTTCTGCTCCCACAGTTCTTTCTCTGGTTGTGGGTAGCATCTTTCTCATAAGTTCCTCAGACTTGTCTTTGATAATTGCATTGCTGCTAGTAAAGAAGTCCATTACATTCAATTGTCCCACAGTGTATCATTCTCTGTGTATAAGGTTCTCCTGGTTCTGCGCCTTTCACTCTGCATCAATTCCTGGAGGTCATTCCAGTTCACATGGAATTCTTCCAATTCATTATTCCTTTGAGCACAATAGTATTCCATCACCAACAGATACCACAATTTGTTCAGCCATTCCCCAATTGAGGGGCATCCTCTCATTTTCCAATTTTTTGCCAACACAAAGAGTGTGGCTATATATATTTTTGTACAAGTCTTTTTCCTTATTATCTCTTTGGGGTATAAACCCAGAAATAGTATAGCTGGATCAAAGAGCAAGCAGTCTTTTAAAGCCCTTTGGGCATAGTTCCAAATTGCTGTCCAGAATGGTTGGATCAATGTATTTATGCCCCAATTTTGCGACATCTCCTCCAAAATTTATTACTTTCCTTTGCTGTCATGTTAGCCAATCTGCTAGGTATGAAGTGGTACCTCAGAGTTGTTTTTATTTGCATTTCTCTAATTGTAAGAGATCTAGAACATTTTTTCATGTGCTTTTTGATAGTTTTCATTTATCTGAAAATTGCCTATTTATGTCCCTTGCCCATTTATCAACTGGGGAATGGCTTGTGCTGATGGTTTAAAAACCAAGTGAAGTGGGGGAAGCAGCTAGGTGATTCAGTGGATAGAGTGCCAGGAGACAAGTGGAAATCTGGCCTCAGATACTTCCTAGCTGTATGACCCTGGGCAAGTCACTTAACCTTCATTGCCTAGTCCTTACTGCTTTTCTGCCTTGGAACCCATACTTAGTATTGATTCTAAGATAGAATGTACATGTTTTTGATTTTAAAAAAAGTGAAAGATTGTGTTTATCTTTACTAAGTGGTCATTCAATTAGATTCAACCCATTGTTTAAGACTGTCAACAAAATCTCTTTATTTGAATGTAAAGCCTATCAGACAACACAGATTATACCTCCTTAATTTTTTTTATTTACAATTTACAAATCTATATGTAACTTTCTTTTTTAATATTTAGTTTTTACCAGATTATTGCTTTTTGAGTTTGCTAAATATACCCCTATGTACACACATACACATACTTTGTCCAAATGAAGCAACAACAAAAAAGAAAAACAATAAGGATGGGATGTTACAGAATCAGCCATCTCCAGTATTATCATACTACAGGAGGATCATGTGACAGTGCATAGGCTAGATAGTCTTATGTTTTTATAAAAAGGAAATCAATAACAAAGTTAGTGGCTTAATGCACTTAGCAGCTCATGTCTCACTGTATTATAAAGAAGATTTATCATTAAAGACATTCTGTTTTATCTTTGTCAGTGGACAGAAGGCTGGCTGATCTTAAAAGTCAGGAAGAGATACCTCCAGAGAAAGAACCATTGGAGGAGGAATCAAGATGGAAGCAGATGATTTATCATTTGTTTATTTGGGTAAATGTTTTGGGGTTTTGGTTTTATAAGATTATTCACTTATAAAAATGAATATGTTTTGAATACATGTATACATGTATAACCCAGGTTGAATTGCTTCCCAGCTCTGGGAGAGGGAGGGAAGAAAGGAGGGAAACAATTTGGATCATATAACTTCAGAAAACTTATGTGGAAACTTGTTATTAAAATAAAAACTTTTTTTAAAAAAGTCAGGAAAACAGAGGTTTGAATTTTACCTTTGGTACATTTCAGCTGGATGACTATATGCAAATCACTTAACCACCCTACACCCTAACCAGCTAAGGGTTATAGATTACAGAGAAGTTGCTCATCTTTGTAAGCAAGGAGGTGGAAGGGGATTTGTTTTCTCACTGGGAGTTTGCTACAGTAAAGAAAATTATACAGACCTAGACTTCTCCCCTATTTAAAACCTTTATTTAAAAATATAAAATTATTTATTATGAAGCCTGCAGAGATTTGGTCTTTAATTCAATCTTTTTATAGATTTTAAATCTCTCTCTGGCCTGGGGAGTTGAAAGGACCTGTGTTCAAATCTGACCTCAAGATACTTCCTAGCTGTATGGCTCTAAGTAAGTCACTTAACCCCAATTGCCTAGCCTTTGATTCTCTTCTGCTTTGGAACTGATACTAAAATGGGGGAGGAGGGGAGGAAGGAAGAAAGGAAGGAAGGAAGGAAGGAAGGAAGGAAGGAAGGAAGGAAGGAAGGAAGGAAGGAAGGAAGGAAGGAAGGAAATATG